>NC_142779.1:22416574-22717408 GCF_988280905.1 Pimephales promelas
TAAAATAATTAGCAACAAATGAAATTCACACTAGCTAGATAGAATAATGATGCAAGGTAGCCCAGCTCTTTAATCTCCAGGACTTGTGGAAAATACCACTGTTGCAGGCAGTTCAGACAGTCAAGGTAAATAATGTGTTCACTATTACAGCCCATTCTCATCCCAAGGCGTCATCTAACTGACGCCTTGGGAAGCATTTTGACCATGCTTCAATATCTGACACTTTAGGCACCCTTTAGCGTCAGTTAGATGACGCCCTAGGATCACGTCTAACCCTTACCCTACCCCAGACCCAAACCTACCCGCGTCATGCTTTAACTTTAGCGTCAGTTAAATGATGCCCTAGGATCGCGTCATGTAACTGGTGCCTAAAGCGTCAGATATTTAAGCATGGTCAAAATTGTCAGTTAGATGACGCCTTGGGATGAGAATGTGTTGGCTATTAATATGAAGGAGAGTAAAGGAAACAAACTTTCATGTCTTGTCAGACCTGTGCTCGTAGCATGCACTCTTCAATGAACCCTCTGAAAAAAATATCAGATAACCTAAAATGTGCTTCATTTTGTGACTTCTTAATTAACTGCTTGTTTTTCAAAAAATATGATTGAATACCAATAAGTTACGTCAAGGGTCAAATAAAATATAAATGGCACATTCAAGTTAAAAGTTACAACTGAATGTTGAAACCATTGTCTTTCCACGTATGCTGTACAGGTCCGGTATTAAGAATATTTTTGCTCAAGTTGTGAAAAATGTCCCCTCAATAGAAAAAAGCTCAGCAAGAAAAAAATTAGAGGGAACATTGTGTTCACGATCATAGGCCCTGTCCCAAATGGCACACTTCATATGAATTTTCAGTCTCGTGTACTTATTTAATGTGTCCGTTACATCCATGAGACCGTCTGTAGGGTGTTTTAAAAATGTTAGGTTTCAGAAGGTTGCTCACGCATACTTTGTGGTCTATTTGTGCCCACGATGTGCACTTTTGCACCCACACTGTCAAAAAGAAGTGTGCTGTAGAGCTTGCATCAGTCAAAGCAGGGTTCCATTTTTGCATGTCGTACACAATGGCCCTCATTTATCAAAAGTGCGTACACCAAATTTCCAGCATACACCTGGCGTACACCCAAAACCACGGTGACTTTGAGATTTATCAATATGAACGTTGGCGTACGGCACGCTCAAATCCTACACCAGCTCAGGAGCTTGTGTAGCTTGCATATGAAATATGACATTTTAAAATTTTAATCTAAATTAAACACAAACACCATATATTAATTTTTATTGTAAATAAAGCACAAAAGAAATTAAGAACATGCAGTTATGTTGTCAGTGATGTATATATATATATATATATATATATATATAAGGGTATATATATATATATATATATATATATATATATATATGAAGAGTTCAGATGCAAAAGCCTCTAAGTGCCATTTGAAATTTTCTTCTAGAATGATCATTTTTATCAAGCTTGTATATTTAAGTTCAGTGATTTCACTTAAATGGCAATGAAGATTACCTATTATTTAAGTGAAATTACTGAACTTAAATATACAAGTTTGATAAAAATCATCATTAAAGAAGAAAATTTCAAATGGCATTTAGAGGCTTTTGCATCTGAACTCTTCATATATATATATATATATATATATATATATAGTGACGACAGAGGATAAAGGTGACAGGAGAGGTGAGGATCCAAATCCAAACTCATTTAATGAACAAACAAAAACACAAATAAAAACAAAGGACAGGAAACACCGAACACAAGTAAGCTTAGAACCACGAGGGAAATCTAAAACATATAGCAACAGGCCAAACCAATGATTGACCAAGAACAGGAGACACACAAGGGCTATATATACACACATGAGGCTAACAAGGTAACAAGGGGAACACGAAACACCTGAGGAACCAATCAAGGAACAAATCAAGGGGGAAAAGCTACAACTATGGCACATGGGATAGAAAGTGAAAGAAAATTTCAAAGACTAACACAGAGATCATGACATTTATACACACATACATATAAGATTGTGAAAAGGTAGTGGCTTAATGACCATGGGAAAAGTTGGGTCCCATGACCAAACCAATTGAGAATCACTGATTTAAAATAATATAATATAATTAATCTAATCGAATCTATTTATTTGGTATTATTCTGAACATTTAAACTGACCTTACTCACGAATGCAGGTGATATTTTTTCTATTCTCAATGGGCTCTATGCACGGCGTTATTTCCGGTGAAGCATTAGGGATGCTCGATAACTTCCGCCGATCATAGAGTCCAATGCAATACCGAGAATTTATATTGAATTTTATACTCCATGGTTATACTAATGAAACGTTAGTCACAAAAACAGATAAAACAGACACCCCTCGTTGTGTTTATGCTTCTTTTTAAAATTATATTAAATAAACATAACTATATATAAAATTACATCTAAACGTATGTACGTTTCGTTTCAAAGACTGGAGGACAGTAAATATTGAAGACTCTGCCATAATCCCGTTTTCTCCGGTTTTCCTCCGCTTTAATCTACACAACCGGAAATGGACGAGCATCCTTACGTCAAATGCGGAACTTATGCGTGCATATAGCCCATTTCCCTACATTTCAGAGCGTTTCTGGCTCAGCTGAGGATCGCTGAGGTTTACGTCCCCCGAGCAAACCTTCCCTCGGAAGCCTGAAATCAGGACAGATTAAGACTCCCAGAGATGCATTTCACCTTTTTTTTCTACAGCAATGTCCAACAGAAAAATATGCCACTTCTTCTTTAGGCATCACTTTTTCAAATTTCTTGAAGATTGTTAGTAGAGCTGCAAAACGGCACATTTCCAGAGGATTTTAATGGCTTTATATGTTTCGTGAGGAGAAGACACTCTTTCTGACTCAGATTTATGAAGCCATCGATTCCTCTGGCAGACTACCTGCTGGCCTGTATGCTAATAGACTGAATCTGCACATAAAGCCCTGTTATGCCGATCTATATCACATTTGTCTGCTGGTGCAGATACAGTGTCCACATGCCACTGATAGACGAGCATGTCAATAACCTTTGTTATAAATAAAACACACCCACGTGCGGTAATATTTGATCAATACACGCTGGAAACGTGCCAAACTGATGCACAATGCCAATAATTAAACAAATTACAGTCTTAATAACCTCTACTGGCAATGAGCATCAATGAACATGTTTACGCCTAAAGGAGTAGTTCACTTTTTTTTAAAATAAAAACTTTCTTCAGTCGAAAAGAAATTACGGTTTTTTGATGAAAACATTCCAGGATTTTTGTCCATATAATGCAGTTTACTGGTAACCAAACGGTTCAAGGTCCAAAAGACAGTTTCAGTGCAAACTGCAAACTGTTCAAAGGGCTTTAAACGATTCCAGATGATGAATAAGGGTCTTATCAAGTGAAACGATTGCTCAAAACGTAAAGTTTGTTATTTTTTTTAATTCATTTTTTTTAATGAGCGATCATTTCGCTTGATAAAACCCTTATTTATCGTCTGGAATCATTTAAAGTCCTTTGAACAGTTTGCAGTTTGCACTGAAACTGTCTTTTTGGACCTTGAACCGTTTGGTTCCCATTGAAGTCCATTATATATTTTTTTTTAAAGTAAACTACTCCTTTAACTTCCAAAAAAGCATCTTATTGAATGAACTCGTTGTCCCGGATCATATGGAAAACAATAACCTGGCAGCACAAGTAAACCATGAAACAAGTTTATTCGCCGGTAGTGACATCAAAACTTAATCACTCATGTAACTGACTCAAAGTATTACATTTTTTTTTTTTTTCAGATTCCGAAAATTAAGTACTTGTAATTAGATTATATGGTAGAGATTATATTCTGTGAATTATCACTCAGGAAGTCATTTAACCATTCATTGCAGTCTTTGGAAGGATTCTTTTTTTTTCTTTCAAACTCATATTTATTATAACGTTTTATTATTTTAAAATGTTATTTTAAAAATGTTATTTTAAAATGTTATCTTTTCACAAATCCCCAGCAGTTCCATCATGAACCCCAGTCTGGGAAAACCTGAAATAATGTTTAACGCACTTTATGTTGTTGATAAAGTAGAGAATACACACTATTAATCAATGTGAGAAATGAGTTAGTTCAAATGTAATCTAAAAGTAATCAAAAAGTAGTCAGACTATATGTAACTTACATGTGATGTAAAGGATAACATCACTAACTGCAATTTTTTTTATTTTTTTTTTTTTTGCAATGTAATTTGGAATGAGTAACTGACTACAATCTACCTAATTTAAATCTACCCAGCAATCTACCACCCGTTGACTGCATGAGTTAAAAAAAAAATATATATATATATATATATATATATATATGCTCGCTCTGTCTAGATGTGCTTAAATCTGCATTAAAGGTGCGCTTACATTTACCATTGCTCAGCTGAATTGTGTGGCTGAAATCCAGTCTTCTCAATTGGAAACCGCGCAATCGATTTATCAATATTGATTTAGGTCATATTCAAGTTGAACTGCTTGGTTTGAAAGTGACATCTTTTTGATACATCACTATATGGAATTTTTTTTAAATTTTTTTTTGCTGAAATATAGTTAATGTGACGCACCTTAAGGACACTTTCCTGTCCTGTCACTTCAAGCCAACAGAATGGCAAGATAATGTGTTACTGTTTACATCCTGGGCGAAAAAATCTGGCTGTTGTTGATGAGTCTGTGCATAAGCCATTTATGACTTTACTCCCATAAAGAAAACGGAGTTAATACATGACCACATGCCTTGTCTGCTTATTAAGCATAGTTGTGTTAAGAATGTGCATGTAAACGAGCTCAATATCATAAATTCAACATCAATCATATGTTCTCATCCATTCAATCATTATCAAAGTGGAGGAAAACGCATTATCATTATCAAACACATCACGAAAACACCCCAGGTAACATGTGCCCTTCTGTGCTGATGATCTAGCATCGGTTTCTCCTAATGCCGAACACTAAGCATGACTCATCTGAAGTGAAGTTAAATCAGATCAAAAAAGACAAGCACTGTCACAGGTACAAGATCCACTGTCAGTGTTCTGAAAATCATTATAAATCCTAAACGTGTGAATGCATAAATCAGCCTAACAATCTCTTCAACTGCCACATGTTTGGAAAAAGAGTCATTAATGGACAGCAAGCACTTCTGCCAAATCACGTAAGCGGTATTTAACAACCAATTGTGCGTGCAATTCACCGAGAAGTTAATGTAGCATGAAGGAATGTCACACGTACAGTGCTGCCTTTTCCAAATGGGATTTCAGACACATTCCGGGGCTGTGAGCTATTCTCACTCCAAACAGCCAAGTACCAAACACTCCAAAGATTTACACTTTGATTTTCAAAAAGCACACGTCAAGGGTGTCCAAACTACAGCCCATAGGTCATGTGCAGCACCTGTTCTGGTGCAGCCAGCGAGATACTTACTAAAAATAAAACAGAGTTTAGAATTTTTCCTATCGAAAAAATAAATTATCGACCACATTTTCATAGAATGTGGAAAATGTTGGGGGTTTGAACTGTTATGTTAGGAGGCTTCATTGAAAAATATGTCATATATTCGCAAGGACATGAAGAAGTGTGCACTAAAATGGTCTTTTTGCTTTGAAAAAAAAAACATTCAACTGTTATTTTTTTCAGTTTCGTATTCATTGACTTTTAGTTTGTTTATTATTGTTTCCCGCTCATCTTTGGTTACCATAGTTACTCAAACCAGTTTGTTTGAATATATTTACAGTTTGTGTATATTCCTTTCTCTCAGTTCATTGTCAGGTGTTTGATGTGCATACACTGTTGCGTTGTGTGTTCTTGTATTAGATTATTCTATTTTGTTCTATTTCGTTGTTTACTAAAACTTTACACTGCTAGTAGATCTGCTTGTCTCTCGTTGTTTTCCTGCCTGATCTGATGTTACAACAGTTTGAGTTGGTACAATGTTTTTGCAAGATGTCTCTTATGTTCACCAAGGTTTCAAACTAGAAACAATAAGAGAAACAGTAATGTTGTGAAATTTTAAAACTGAAAATACATGTGATGCTGAAGAAGCATTTCAATTGGAATTTTATAAAATTGAAATGAAAATAAAATGTTATTTTATTTTCATTTCAATGTTATCAAAGCAAACAATTTGCTTCCTAATTTTTTGTGGATACATTTCACGAATCATTGATGGCTAAAAAGTTCAAAAGAACATTTATTTCAAATAAAAATCTTTTGTAACAAATCACAGTCTTTACGGTCACGAATGATTATCATTTTTATTCGGCAAGGATGCATTAAGGTCATTTCTTTCGAAAGAGTAGTGTCGTGTATTTACAAATTATTTAACATAACTAAAAATCTTATATATATATATATATATATATATATATATATGTATATAAAAAAACAGTAACAACAAATATATTTCAGACTGATGTTAAAGGGTAAACTGGGTGCTTTTGGCTTGTTGTCCGAGTGTCAGACTGATTTTCCCTAAAAGGTACATTTATTTTATTTCCAGACAGAATAAAGCAAAAAATCTGATTAAAACACACATATTAAGCATTTAAAAAATATAATACAAAAATAAATAAATAAATAAAAACTTTTTAAAAGAAATCTTGTTATCTGCTGCTATTAGCTCCTTGGTATTTATCGACTCTATAATGTTTCAGTGACTTCCATTGCCTTTTGCAAAAAGAACGGAAACCAAGACTACAAGCAACATCGACCAACAGCCCCACACCGAATGACAAAGCCCATTAAAATATAATTACATACATAGCTCCATGCACATACAGGTCTGCTGAAGGATTATATGAACAAGCATTTGTATTTATTGGTCTTCTGAACAGTGAGGTTAATGAGAACACGTTCGCTCTCAGGGGCGAGTGGCATGCCATGCGAATATAGATGTGAAATAATTAAAAGACAAGTTCAGTATTTTACACTTAAAGCCCTGCTTTAAGATCGTTTCTGATGGTTAAGATAAAAAATTGGACACATGCTGCTGGCCTGAGAATTTTTGGTTTCTGCAAAATTGCTGCAATAGATGCTTTCCAAAAGGTTTTAGCATAGTTTTTGTCCCAAGTCAAGTCAACAGAGTTGGAAAAAAACAACGATAAAACCTGTTGGAAAGCATCTTTTGCAGCAATTTTTGTGTGAGCATATCAGACCACTCAGTGAGTTTCACGTCTTTGCAAACTAAAGTTTAATGCACCAATGCAACCATTGTTGGGGAGTTGGGGGGTGCAACCACAGAAACCAAAAATTCTCAGGCCAGCCGCATATGTCCAAATTTTAATTTTAACCATTCTGTTTTATCAGAAACGATCTTGAAACAGGGCTTTAAGTGTAAAATACTTGTCCTTTAAATGAAAGACCTGACATTGAGGATGCCAGAAATAAAATGTCACCTTGCACTCAGAGGAGAGAAATACAATAATTATATGAACATGAGTAGTACCATATATAAAGCTATACACATACAAATAAATCACAAATAGGCTTAACAGAAAGAAAAAAAAAATCTTTCATGAATAGGATCATGAACAGGATCTGCATGCGTCCTTTCAGAAAATGTGCGTTTAATCTGCCATTATGTGCAGCTGAAGTTGTTCTTGGTACTGTGAATAACCCTTACCATCAAATAACGGCATCAAATCACCATACACTCATGACTACCTCTGTCTAAATCAGTCGTTTCCGCAGCATGGTGGCAGCTTATATCCTTTTATTTTCCAGCGGGCTATGATTCAAACACTTACCGAGGGACTATTGAGACTGCACTTATTTTCTGTAATTTCCTGATATGCAATATGCATACTTGTCAGCTTTGTAGGAGGATGCAGAGACTAAAACTATAGCTCTTTTGCCAGAAAGCCCACTCAGTTCACCCAAACTGTTGCACATCAACGGCCCAGCAGACAGGACTGAGATGAAAAATGTGTTATTGAGAGTAATGCTCATCTAATCTGCATTCATGTTAAGGTTCAAACTAAATTGCGTTTTTGCCGCACTATTTCAAAATAAATAAAAAAAATAATAAAAAAATCGATATATATATATATATATATATATATATAATTTTTATATAATATGTCTCCTAAAAAAAGTTTCAGTAATTTGTGTTATATTAAGTTTGCATAAAGAGTTTCTGAATTAATATCAACAATTATTATTATTATCAGGAAGCAGTGCAAATCCTATTATTTCATTGATAATATTATTCCCTATTATTTCATTTAAATAATATATTTGGCATGCTAATCAAAATCAGCCAATTAATTTGCAGGTCAACACATAGGTACATAGTGGACAAAAATGTCTGTGTCAAAACTGTCATAAAAATATGAAGCTTGGGAGCACACATATTTGGTCTTGTTTTAAAGAAGACCCTTGGCAGATTATTGCTAAAGTAAAACATAATAAGTAAATTAAAAAGGTTATATAGGTTTAAGTTCATTAGAATTATTTATATACAGTATTTTATATAAAATATATCTTTTATGAAACAAGTTGAACGGCTAGAAAAATCAAAGCCATAAATCTAAATAAGTTGTGTCCCAAGGTTGAGGTTGATAGGATTTTCCCCATTGGATGCCAGCAAAACTGTTTGTTATTTCTTATTTGCGGTTGAGTTTTTCTCTCTCAATATTAAAAACACACACATGCACAGTGCACACACGCATATATATATATATATATATATATAAAATAAATAAATAAATAAATAATTAACACACATATCAACCACACTCTGACATCCATACCAACTCACCCACACAATTATCGTTGCATAATTTACCCAATTGGCTCTATAATATGTCAAAGCAGAACATAGGAATAAAGCGAGTATTTCCTTTATGGACCAAACCTGAAAAAAAAAAAAAAAAATACAAAAAAATTGCATTTGTAATGCATGGCCAGAATGAAAGCCTCTTAATAATGATTGCATCATTTTATGGTTAAATGGCCCTGGGATAAAACAAAAAAACAAAAACAAAAATGCAGTTTTAATGGGTGTCAATGCAGACATCTTTGTCCAAATGGCGCTGAGAGGAAGTATTTGGATTTTTAAAAGAGGAAATGAGAGGAAAATAGGATTTTTAAAAGGAAATGGCGGTAAAATAGTACAATTCCAATAAAAATACACACCTGTCCAAAATTCATGCAGTTGACGTTAACACAGGCAAAGTCCAATTCTAACTATTAACTGTTAATAGCATGCATATTACTAGGACATTGGCTGTTTATTAGTACTTATAGAGCACATATCAATGACCATATTCTACATCCCTATAATGCATAAACATAACTACTTTACTAAATATTAATAATTAGTAATTAGGCATTTATTGCGGCAAAAGTCGTAGTTAATATTTAGTGAGCACTGGACCTTAAACTAAAGTGTGACCAAACAATCGACTCCAAGCACAAATACACAATAACAATCTTTAAAACATTTGGGTAACACTTTACAATAAGGTTCATTAGTTAACTACATTAGTTAACATTAACTAAGAATGAACAATACTTCTACAGCATTTGTTAATCTTTGTTAATGTTAATTTCAACATTTACTAATACTTAATTAAAATCTTGTTAACATTAGTTAAAGCACTGTGAACTAACGTGAATAAACAATGAACAGCTGGATTTGTATTAACTAACGTTAACAAAGATGAACAAAAACAGTAACAAATGTATTGCTCATGGTTAGTTCATGTTAGTTAATACATTAACTAATGTTTAATAAATGAACCTTAGTATATGTATAGATGTCAATTTTCCAAGGCTGTATATAACTTTGGGCCACTGTTGTATACAGTGGAAGTGTTTATGGCAGTTACAGCCTTACTTGGTACTCCTGAGATAGGAAAATATGATTTCTGAAAGGTTCAGTAGTAACCCTTTAAAATGAAATGCTGAGACTTTCAGGCATTGTTTCCCGTGAACAGGCCTTCGAAAATGGCTTCCCATCACTTATTATTTTAAGATTCGATCTTGATTGTTGAATTCCGAAATCTAAATGAATTTTTAAGGTTCTAACCTGATCAAGTCCCACAACACCACACCATCTCCCGTAAGAACCGTGCCCACTAATGAGACCTGTCCTGACAAGATGGAGGTCTGTTTTCTGTCACCATCATGTTTGAGAGAATTAAAGAGAGGCCGTTTTAATAAACACTACAAAATTTACACTGATGGATTCTCTTCCTCCTGGGCTTGTAGATTATCTTGAAAACAGGGAGCATGAGTCACACAGGACATGTTTCTTGGGACTCAATAAAGCTCCACATCTACAGATGCATGTGAGCTGGGGAGATAACATCTTCACTAAAGCCTAAATGGTTCCTAAGGAATTATTACCATTATGGACCTGTGGCTCATTCCCAAGAACAATGATATTTTTCAACATAATGTGTACTATATATCATGTTCTTTAAATCATACATGTTGCAGCTCAGCTGACTGCTCTCAGCTCAAGATGTATTTGTTGTTTTGTAACAGTGTGCTAAGACTTCACTTACCGAGTGGACAGATACAAATGTAGTTATTGACCAGATCAATGCAGGTGCCCCCATTAAGGCAGGGTCTGGACTGGCACTCATTCATGTTCTCAGAGCATGTTCGACCTGCATGATGGACATTAAAAGACAGTATGGATTACAAGAAGCCTGTCTCATATCATGTTATAGGCTAGTGTAATAAGTCAATGGGCCTCATTCGTGAAACACGAGTAGAACTACTCTGTGTGTAAATCAATTCGTAAAGCTGTTCTGATGTAAATTTTCAGATTAATAAAAATGTTTGTATTTTCAAAATGTTAGTTGGAACAAAATAAATGTACTCCCTACCATGTGTAAATGGTGTGTCATTTTAAGCAAACTGATGACACTGCATTTTGATGAACTATGGCATAACATGTCATGAGTTCATTTGCCCTGTCCTTTTTTTATTTAGTATGTGAGAGTTATAAACTGTTCAACTTCGTTGAAAGTAAAATGCTTCACTCGTCACTGTCACTTTTTACCCAGCTGCCCAATCACAGTGGAGGAGGGGCGGGGCCAATTACACAGACCAACCATCCTACTTGTACGATGACTAAACAACAATGGAGAAGTTCATATTGATGGTTGCTGTGATATTCTTCAAAATGACAGTCACACGTTATTGCCATGGATAATCCAAATTATAGCAACCAATGCATCTCAGCTGGAAAAACGCTGGACTTGCGAAGCGCTTTCAAGAGCAACCAGCAGGCCATTTTCAGAAGAGTGCAGGCATTTTTTTCAGCTTGCTGGTGTACACACGTTAATTCATTGTTAAGCATGTGACCTGAAGTCTAATATTAATCTTTACATTTATGCAATATAATGGAGCCAAACTTGATAAAGAAGTCCAGAAGATTCCACAGCCTTCCTGGACATGTAATTTGCGTAGTTGTAACTAGACGGGATATGCTAATTGTGAATGAACATGCAGGAGCACTCTAATTAGGAATATTAAGAATTCATTAACATACACATTTTTAATCATCAAATTTGATGTTGGTGAACCCATAGTCAAGTATTTGGAAAGGTTTGTACTCAAAATTTACTGATTAAGTTTCATGAATAAGGCCCAATGTGAATTACCATTTGAAACATGTCACACATTTCCAAGTAAAACAGTGTTATTAATGAGAAAAAAATATATAGCATGGTCGTAGGACAATTGTATTCATTGAGAATTAATTGGAAAATGAAAAGTGGAATCACTGAAGTCTTGCTTATAATCTTCAAACAACGAATCATGATTATGCTATAGCCACCTTTTCTTTTTTATCATAAGGAATTCAACAATGCTGACATTGAAAGCCAATGCCTATCAAATGATCAGATACAGTCAGTGACACCACAGAGTAAAACATTTAGCTTACCCTTAAATCCTGGAGCACACAGGCATTGGTATCCTGCCACCAGATCAATGCAAGTGGCACTGTTGGCACAGGGTGCACTTTTGCATTCATCTGTCTCAAACTCACAGAACTTTCCCTCATATCCCAGCATGCAGTGGCAGGTGTAGTTGTGCTGTTGGTCCAGACAGACAGCGTGTTCTGAACACTGATGCCCAGAGCAGAAGTCAATGTCAAGTTCGCAGAGGACTCCAGTGTATCCGTGACCGCAAAGGCAACTTGGAATGCATAAAACAGTATCTCTTAAATGAAATCGCAAGCAAAACAGCCGGACACAGTATGAAAATAAATGGATGAGTCATGGGGGAGGACGATGTAATTTGCTTTGCTTTCTATCACAGGAACATGCTATTTGTTTCTGCCGCTATGGGTGGTTTAATTCCAGAATGAGACTGTAAACAGCTGCTGAACCTGAACAGAATATCAATTTTAATTATATACTAAGAGAAGTATCCTGTTTAAAATGGACAAATCCATCTCAATGACTCTTTTGGGGGTGGGGGGACACCACATTGGGACAACAACATGCTATATTAAAAGGTATAATTAATCCTAAAATTAAATTCACTGTTTGATGCTGTTGACATTCAAACTGCAACAGGTGCCATATTTGATTTAAGAGCAGGAACGTATGAGAGGGTTGTCACCAAATAATGACTACATTTTGCCCTGTTTATAGCACTAATCTTTTGTATGGCTTCAGAAGACTTGGAACACAGAACATATGGTACATTTTAGGGGGTCCATTTAGGGTGTGCAATTGTTTCTTTTTTGGAGCAGAGTCTGACAGTTCGTAGTCACTACAAACCGTCGGTTTATGTTCTTTACATTTTTGGTTCAGTAGAGAAACAAAGCATACAGGTTTGGCACAACATGAGGGAGAATACATAATGACAGAATTTAAATTTTGCGTAAACAATCCCTTTATAATGCTAATATACATTATATGTGTATAAGGGGGAAGAACAAGTATTTGATGCACTGTGATTTTGAAGGTTTTCCCACTTACAAAGCATGTAGAAGTCTTTAGTTTTTATCATAGGTACTCTTCAACTGAGTGACGGAATCTAAAACAAAAATCCAGAAAATCACATTGTATTTGATGCATCATAAAAAGCAGACCTTAATATTTGGTACAGAAACGTTTGTTTGCAAGTACAGAGTGCATACGTTTCCTGTAGTTCTTGACCAAGTTTGCACACACTGGAGCAGGGATTTTGGTCCACTCCTCCATTCAGACCTTCCTCAGGTTTCGGGGCTGTCACTGGGAAATACAGACTTTCGGCTCCCTCCAAAGATTTTCTATTGGGTTCAGGTCTGGAGACTGGCTAGGCCACTCCAGGACCTTGAGATACTTCTTATGGAGCCACTTAGTTGCCCTAGCTGTGTGTTTCGGGTTGTTGTCATGCTAGAGGATCCAGCCACAACCCATCTCCAATGCTCTTACTCTTGCGATACATGGCCCCATCCATCCTCCCCTCATTACGGTGCAGTCGTACTGTCCCCTTTACTGTCCCCCAGAAAAGCATCTTCAAAGAATGATGTTTCCACCTCCATGCTTCACGGTTGGGATGGTGTTCTGGTTGTACTCATCCTTTTTCCTCCTCCAAACACGGCGAGTGCAGTTTAGACCAAAAATCTCTATTTTTGTTTCATCAGACCACATGACCTTCTCCCATTCCTCCTCTGGATCATCCAGATGGTCATTGGCAAACTTCAGATGGGCCTGGACATGTGCTGGCTTGAGCAGGGGGACCTTGGAGTGCTGCAGGATTTTAATCCATGACGGCGTAGTCTGTTTACTAATGGTGGTCCCAGCTCTCTTCGGGTCATTGACCAGGTCCTGCCAGGTATTTCTGGGCTGATCCCTCACCTTCCTAATGATCATTGGTCCCAGACCAAGGGAGATTGACCGTCATCTTGAACTTCCATTTTCTAATGATTGTGCCAACTGTTGTTGCCTTCTCACCAAGCTGCTTGCCAATTGTCCTGTAGTCCATCCCAGCCTTGTGCAGGTTTACAATTTTATCTCTGATGTCCTTACACAGCTCTCTGGTCTTGGCCATTGTGGAGAGGTTGGCGTCTGTTTGATTGAATGTGTGGACAGGTGTCTTTTATACAGGTAACGGACTCAAACATGTACAGTTAATAAAGGTAATGAGTGGAGAACAGGAGGGCTTCTTAAAGAGAAACTAACAGGTCTGTGAGAGCCGGAATTCTTACTGGTTGGTAGGTGATCAAATACTTATGTCATGGAATAAAATGCAAATTAATAACTTAAAAATCATACAATGTGATTTTCTGGATTTTTGTTTTAGATTTTGTCACTCGCAGTTGAAGAGTACCTATGATATAAATGACAGACTTCTATATCATTTGTAAGTAGGAAAACCTGCAAAATCAGCAGTGTATCACATAGTGGGGGGAGAACGAGAATATATATATATATACATATATATTTGCATTTGCTGTATTCTAAACTTGCATTCTCGCCCAGACTTACCTGTACCCACCAACCTCATCCACGCAGGTGGCTCCGTTCTGACACCTGTGTTGGACACACTCATTTATGTTGACCAAGCAGGTCAGTCCAGTCCATCCAGGTGCACAAACACAACCGTAACTGGTGTTGTTTTTAAGAACACAATGTCCTCCATTGGCACATGGCTGTCAAAATTAAAATCAACCATTATTCCAGAACAAACCCTTCATTTAAATATGTGTGTAAAGGTAATTCTGATCTTTTGTAAACAGGATTGCTTGGTCCCGTTGTTAAATAAAACATGCTGGTTAATGAAGGAAAGCAAATGCATTTTAATTGCCATTTACGTTGGTGATTATCAGCACAAGTAAAACAAATCCAAATGATCAAGCGTGTTCAAAAGGGGCATGCAATTTGCCTTTGGTATAGTTCAGTGACAAAGCATGCAAACAGCTTCACACATCTTCAAAAGAATATAGCATGCAAAGAACATTTTTTTTAACCTACTCTTTCATGTGCTTTAAAGGAAGTGGAAGAGGGTGGTGTATGCATTTTAAATACGTTCATGGACTAAAAAGTGCATGATATGCCTTTTCGTTACCATAAAAAAAATTGTTTATACTTGACATGAGTCAAGCTTTTTCATTTATTTATTTTCTGTTTTGTCATTGATAAAACAGTTCAGCTGACTTGAAGTTTTGTTGGCGTAATGGACCACTTGCACTGAGCTTAGTGAAGCATTTCCGTTTGTAAATAGCATGTCTCACTTATTTCCAGTTATGTTTACGTTCAATTTACTGTGGTCAAGGAGTTGAACAAATGCCACCTAAAATGAGTGTCCGCAATACGATTAAAGAATTTGGCATTTTTTATTGACAGGAGGTATATTCTGAGGTTTACTGTGTGCAGAATTTTTCAAATTTATCGGTACATGAAGTTTTAATCCAACCCAAGCCGATCTGAGAAAGCAGCGGGTGTTAAAACTACGCCATTATTTCACCATAGGGTGTCAGCGCTCGTCTAAACCAGTGGCCGTGATGCTGAAGTGTATGAGAACAGATTAATAGCATCAGTAGTAGGAACCAAACATTTATTTATTTGGATTAAATATGTGAATCATTCTGTGACATTTTTCAATGTCAATCTTTTCACCATTTACATGTTCATGCCCAAAATACTATAATATTCGAAGTAGTTGACTGTCATACTTCTCTAAGCTGTGTAGGTTATTGAATATTTTAACATTGTTAAAGGGACCTCACGAGCATTCATTCATTCAACTATTTTAAAAGACTGGAATAAACATCAGCACACACAAGCAATCCTTTTATAGTCAATTTCATTTAAAAATGAAAACCCAACAGGTATGAAATGTCAAAAAGAGGGAAGAAAAACTGTTAATGAGAAGACGAGCATATAGGACTGCTGCAGCTTAGTGGATAAATGCAGTTCCCTTTCGTTCGGGAAATCCTACGGAGTTTCCAACAAATTGGGATCATGCTAGGGAGACCAATTTCCTTCGAGTGAATTAGAACGAGCCAATGAATATTGGCGTGCAGAAACTGAATATATATTGGCATGCAGGACCCCACCAGCCAGTGTGGGTATAAAGCGGAAGCGAGAGCACACACGTATGCTTTTAGATTCAGAGCCGACTGGTTGTGTCCTCTGAGTGGATGAGCTTCAAGATTATTAATTTATCTTCAAGCTCAACGAGTCCTCGAGACCTCTCTTTGTTGGTGTGATGGTGCTTCAGTGATCTTCGCAATCTCCTGGGTACCAGATGCTGTTTCAGGTGATCTGCTTTTTTTCAAAGAGCTTTTGTCACAGCTGGTATTCGGTTGAGTGAAGATCGCGTCTGCATGACCACATCGGCAAGTTGTTCGCCTCCCCTTTCTCGTAAAGGTTTGAGCCGCTCAGTGTACCTGGTGCCGTCGAGCTGCCGGCTGACAGCGCTGGATTTCACAGCAACCAGCGTGCATCATTCGGTGCTCTTGACTTTTTGATCAAACAAGGTGGAGTCCCTTTGCCTATTCCCCTCGATCTAGTTTCTCTTCTAGTGGCCACCGGAAAAGGGCTACTTTGTTTAATAGCCACACCTTTCCCCCTCTTCAAGCACTCAGATGTCAGTAACGCCGCTACGACCATGTCACTCTCGTCTTTCGCTGGGCAAGGATTCCCCTCCTTCCTTCGCCTCGGGACAGCAAGAAGCCGAACGGCCCAGAGAAAGTTGGGCTTTCCCTGCTGCCTGCCCCTCGGTGAAAGCAAGTAGGTGTTGCTCCGCACACCCAGACCCCTCTCTCGACAGCAGCAATGGCTCCGGAGTTCAGTACCTGCCTTCCACCTCGCTGCCCCTCCACAGGTACGCCGGTGGTCCGGGTCAGCTCGTTGGTACGGTCACTCAAAGCCTGGTTAGCATTTCCAAGACCGTCCCATTGGCTCATCCGTACCATCCGGCTGGACTATGCAATTCGGTTTGCCCGCCGGGCCCCCAAGTACAGGGGCTTCTGCTTCACCCAAGTGCGGCGTGTAGATGCCCCTGTCTTGAGGAAAGAGTTCGACGCCCTGCTGGAGAAGGACGTGATCGAGCCGGTCCCTCCAGCCAAGATGAGGTCTGGGTTCTACAGCCTTTACTTCATTGTACCCAAGAAAAGCAGTGTGTTACAGCCGATCCTGGACCTGCACGTTTTAAATCGGGCCCTACACAAGCTCCAGTTCAGAATGCTCATGCAGAAGCGCATCTTCGAATGCACCAGTCACCAGGATTGGTTTGCAGCGATCAATATGAAGGACGCGTATTACATTCTTTCTAGACACAAACCGTTTCTTCAGTTTACAATCAAGGGTTGGGCATATCAGTACAAGGTCCTGCCCTACGGCTTGGCCCTGTCTTCACGGAAGTTGTGGAGGCGGCCATTGTTCCCGTGAGAGAACATGGCGTTCACATTATCTATAAAGATCTCGACGACTGGCTTATAATAGCTCACTCGTGAGATCTGTTGTGCAAACACAGGGACTTGGTCCTTGATCTTCAGCATCTCAACATTACCCCACATTGTCGCCCAACTTTCAGTCCTTGGTCGGATTCTGCCTTTCTGTGTGGTCTGCTGTGGTTTTCACGGATGCCTCTGCTAACTGATGGGGGGCCACATACAATGGGCATTCAGTCTTAGCTCTGTGGACTGCATTGGCACATTGATTGTCTAGAGTTGCAAGCATTACGATTAGCCTTGTGCTGCCTTAAAGGTATGCTTCTAAACTGGTGAGTACGGACAGCCCTACGACTGCATCGTACATCAACCATCAAGGTGGCCTACGCTCCGTCGTATGAAAGTGAAATGAAACCAAAAGAAAAGAAGTCTTGCTTACGTATGGTAATTGTGTGTGCGCTAACAGGAAACTCCCAATATGTACTAAATAGAATGCGGAATTCGTTTTGCAAGTAGTCCATTATTGCCCAAAATCAAAAGGTCATTATGGATTCCATGCATCCCTTATCACCAATAATGTCATAATAGTTTGATTTAAGAATATATGATTGACGGCCATTTTTTGCAGCATGAAGATACATAATTCTGTAAAGTTGGTGCTTAATTATATAACTAAGTCTGAGTTTGTTTCTACAGTTGATATTATATGATATTAAAGTTTAAGTTAACTGATTAATGCATGCATTTGGTGAAATGTTTATTTTATTTTTAATAATTCTGATGGGTCAGAGACATTGCAACTTTCCCGATTATCAGTGAATGATAAAGTCATTAATGGATACCTTATTTTTTGGCATTTGTAGTCTTTTAATTACAAAAGGTTGTGTTAATATCTGTAAACATCTGTAGACTTGTGTATTTTTTTTCTATCCATCACTGGATAAAACTTTTGTATTGTGAACATTATATTTATATAATTTCTTTTTTTTTCTTTGAATTTGATTATTTGAACATGAGACAGTCCAGTTTGTTTGTTTGTTTGTTTAATTTATTATTACTTTTGTTGGAATTATTGTAATAATGGTGTTAATGCGCATATAAAATCATATTTCCTAATTTACAGTAATAGTTGAGAACATTGCAATGAAATTATTTGAATTACGAGGGACTAAAAGGGGAAAACCAATTCTGTACCTACCTGTAGAGAGCGAGGGCACCGAGTGTGACAAACATGGAGCTGGTCACCGGGCAAATCCACACAGAACGTTCCAGGAGGACAGGTGACATTGGGAAATGCGCAGGTGTTTATGTCAATCTCACAGTCAACACCAGTGTATCCTGCAAAGGGAGGTGAGAAAGGTAAAACAATTTAAAGAATTGTTTAGCCTTTACCATGGATGCCTCCTTGATAGGGAACTAAAAGAAATCTTGTGTAAAACTAGAATTTAAAAGATTAAACAAGACTGAAACACCTTCACTCTTGAAAATGCACTCCATATATTCCTCATGTCATTGTGCCTCAATCAATGAGGTCAATCAATGAACATGAAGCAAGCTGGAAGTCAAATTTCTCCCTCTACCTTTGTTTCTTGGAAAAAGAAAGTAAAAGAAAACGGCAATCAATTTTTTCTCAAGCTTATTTAAAGCCTAAAAGTCAGTCAAAACAAATGAAAAGAACAAAATTGTAAAGGTCATAAAGAGTATTTTTTTCAAGGGCTTTTTTGAGTGGGAGAAAAAAAAACTGGTTTGCTTGCATTTGTTTTACAAAATGAAAAAAAAATAACATGTACATGGAAGCTTGAGCAGGAAGATCACACTTATGGAAATGAAGGATGGGTCAGAATGGTCGATTAGACATGTTAAGTAATAGATTTATGTAGATTTTTTGTCCTTTTTTAACTTTCATATTTTTAACATGCCTCAAGAATGAGTTTTAAAGTTACCACATTTATAACAACTTTTTAAAACACAGCGTCACGGCTGTGCACGGAGATGAACCCAAACGCAGACGGTGTACAATGAACTCAGGGTTTATTAGGACAAAACAGGAAAACAAAACCCAAGAGGGGGCAAAACAGACGAAACAAGGGAAATAAGACTGACAAGACTAGAAAATGACTGAACAAGAAACCAACAACACTTTGTATAATACTACTAACAACGACTTTCAATGACAATGCTTTTCACAGACTACTCACAGGTAACATTTGGCCGAGATGAACCGACACAAGACAGAAAACACAAGGGGATTATAATGACAAGGACAGGTGAAACTGACTAGACAATACTCACAAGACTAGGATAACAAGGGGGCGGGGTAACGTAACGAGACAACACAAGCACATGGCCAAACAGGCCATGCGCTTGCACACAAAACATGATTCTGTCACGATCCTGCCTCACGACTAGAGAAAATCAAAGACAAGAAGGCAGAATCATGACACACAGAGACCCCTACATTAGGTTCCATTCTGCTGCGCTTCATCCAGCTGTTTTCTTGTGATATTTTATGATTATTTAATTACATTAAACAAATTGCTTCATGTTCCAATTCAAACGAATAAAAAAAAAATATGTAAATACAATATTCAAGATTCAAAAGTGTACAGATATTTACTCTATTCCAAACAATCCAGACCGTATGCTCACTAAATTATCGATTTTATAATGCCAGGGTTGCAGCACATTTGTAAATAAAAATGTGAGGCTTTTTAAAACCTTTTTAAGACCTGAAGAAATAAAAATCAATGCTGCACATTATGGGTGTGCAATACTGACAAACAATGATATCTTCTTTATATTTTCAAAGATTTTGTTGATAACAATAATCATGATGATATTTTGAGAGTGTGTTTTTGTGTTGGTACCATGGCTGGTTTAGGTCTGTTGTGGACAGCCATAGTAATAGTACACTCTAACCACAGTTTAAACATGGTACTGTATTATAGTAAAACTGTGGTTAAACAAAATGGTAGTCAATCCGCCAAAAAAAAAAAAAAAAACATGGTTACAACACTTTACCATAATAAAACCATGGATAATTCGGGGATAGTTAATACACACACACACACAAAACATAATTCTTTCATAATTTTCTCACCCTCATGTTGTTCCAAACCTGTATTTTCCTCTTTCCTCTGAGGAACATTTAAGTTCTGTTGACAAATGTCTCACTGTTTTTTTTTTTTTTTATCTATTCAATGGTCAACGCTAAGCAAAACTGTTTAGTTACCATCATGTTCTGCAGAACAAAGTAAATCTTGACACGAGGGTGAATAAATAATGGCATCATTTTAATTTTTTTGGTCCCTTTTTTAACCATCCCTTTAACTATTTTACATTTACAACAATTTTACATACTTAAATTTTGTCCATTATTTAAAAATGGCCAAGTCAAGTTTTTTTTTATTTTTTATTATAAAAAAAAAAAAAAAAATCTTCAATCCATTTATGAGGAAGTCATTCAATGATTCTCCCTTTTGCATCTCTTTCTCTGCATGAGCGGCGAGTATGCGTGGGCAGGTTTAGGGAGGGGGCGTTTGGGACTCTGGGTCCTCTACTCATTGAGCGGAAGGGAGCAGCTGGCAGAGAAGCATGCTTGTAACCCCGCCAGTGAGTTGCCAATCTCTAGGGTGAGCCATCAGGTTGCATCAGTGAATGCAAATCATGCCTCAGAAAGAGTGAGCAGAACCAACAATTACGGGAGGAAACCATATCAATGCGGTGGCCTCAAAAGAGAAGAGCATTTCATAACACAATATTGACACAATTCTGCAGTACTAATGAGCTCTGGCAGTGTGAGAACGGGAGTGATTTGTTCACCTGTCAGTCAGAGCTGCTGGTGCTGGCACTGTGGGGATTTATGGCACAGTCAAAAAAATAAGGCAGGGGAAAAAAAGCTCTTTCTAAGGAATAAGAGAAACTCATACCTGAAGGACAGGCGCAGTTGTAGTATCCAACAAAGTCAGTGCATGTTCCCTGGTGCTGACAGGGACTGGAATCGCACTCATTTACTTCAGCCTCACAGTAGCATCCTGCAGGAAGACAGGGGTGTGAATGGAGTGTTAGTTAAGCTTTTATGCTCCGTCTCCCCTAAGATATTGACTTCACTTTTGACATTTGGGATTTAGAAGTAAATTTGGAATATACCACTTGTTGTGTATGTGATTGACTCTTTTTTGGAGCCTATCTCTAGCGGCCAGTCGATGAATTTCAGTTTAAGTCACTGTGTTGGATTCAAGAGAAAAACCGAAAGGTTGCTGCATGTTCTGATCTGAACTAAGCTTAAATGAAAATGATAAATGTTTCTTTAGCAACTGACTGAAATAAAAAAGAACTTATAATAAAGCTATAGGAATATTGAAGGGCCCGTTCTTCGTGATCCCATGTTTCAAACTTTAGTTAGTGTGTAATGTTGTTGTTAGAGTATAAGGTAACACTTTAGAATACTGTATCTTACTTACTGCATAACTAATAAGGAATTATTGACGAACTAATAGGTAATTCTTCATTAACTACTTCTTCACTACTGTTAACTACTAAGGAAGATGTGTTAACTAATCAGTATGTAATATAATTTTATGATTGTGTTAAGTATCCGTTAGTTAATCAATAGCTAATGAATTCTGTCATACCTCCTGAAGAACTACTATTAATTATCTATTAATTAAGGTTCAAGAAAAATAACTATTTAGTAACTACTAATTAACAATCATACACAGTAGTCAGTTTGTCATTCTTCAGCACTAATAAGAAAGATAAGTGCAGACATTTACCTATAGGCTATGATCTGCAAATAAGCAAAAACATGTCATGTATATTACACCTTATTATTATACATTTTAAACTTATTTTGCACCATTCAAGTTCCGGCAATATGGCGGTAGCCACATACACTGAGCCTGGGTTCTCCCAAGGTTTTTTTTCTCCATTCTGTCACCTGATGGAGTTTTGGTTCCTTGCCACTGTTGCCTTTTTCACCTCTCTTCGCCTTTGTCGCCATTGGCTTTTGGCTTGCTTAGTTGGGGACATTTAACATTTAATTTTAATTTAACAATAATATTATAACATTGTTTTCCTATTATCTATGTGAAGCTGCTTTGAAACAATTTTTATTGTAAAAAGCGCTATATAAATAAAGGTGACTTGACTTGACTTGACAGTGATTTGGTGACACAAGAGCGCGGGCATTTGCATCCTCCTCTGGAGAGTTCTCAGCGCTGCCGATTTGGTGCATTTCTTTAGCGAAATATAGATTTGTGTACGTTTTATTTAATCCATAAAATCATTACTGTGCTGTAAATCATTTTGTTTTATGCAAGGCAACATACACGATGTCAGTTACCCTGTAGCTAGCTAAATCTATTTACATCAGATGTTAAAATCTGTTCTCAGAGCTGTGCACTGTTATGGGCAGGTTATGGAGTCAAGTATTTTTTTTTTATTCTAAAATGTTTGTTGAATGAGTTTAAAATGTAAACAGTATTATACATGTTAAAACGAAATACAGTAAGTTTGATTTGAGTCAGAATTATGTGGTAATTATTTATTAATTACTAATGGGTTCCCTATATTGTCACTTTAAAATACTGTTTCAGGTTCTAAGTAATTCCTGAAGGACTATCTAATAATTATTTATTAATTACTAATAAGTTCCTTATATTTTTACTTTAGAAGACTGTTTCAGGTTATAAGTAGCCTAATTCCTAGATAATAATTTGATAATTCTTTATTAATTACTAATGGGTTCCCTGTATTGTCACTTTAGAATACTGTTTCAGGTTCTAAGTAATTCCTGAAGGACTATCTAATAATTATTTATTAATTACTAATAAGTTCCTTATATTTTCACTTTAGAAGACTGTTTCAGATTATAAGTAGCCTAATTCCTGGATAATTATTTGATAATTCTTTATTAATTATTTAGGGGTTACCTATATATTCACTTTAGAATACTGTTCCAGCTTCTAAGTAATTCCTGCAGAATTATTTGATACTTATTTATTAATTACTAATAAGTTCCCTATATTTTCAGTTTCCCTCAGTCGTTGCCTCAAATACATGAATTTACTCAGTGGCTTTCTATGCTGAGGAAAACAGACACACACAGTATTGTATATAAAATATACAAATAATTTGAGGTTAGTTTTGCATGACTGTTCAGTAGTTACTTCTTAGTTATTTTTCTTGAACCTTAATTAGTAGATAATTGGTAGTAGTTCTTCAGGAGGTATGACAGATTTCATTAGTTATTGATTAACTAACTGATACTTAACACAATCATAAAATTATATACTGCTTAGTTAACACATCTTCCTTAGTAGTTAACAATAGTGAATAAGTAGTTAATAAAGAATTACCTATTAGTTCGTCAATAATTCCTTATTAATTCTGCAGTAAGTAAGATACAGTATTCTAAAGTGTTACCGAGCATAAATAATATCTGTAAAATTATAAAGCTCAAAGTAAAAGTAGCCTACATTGAACAGTCCGTTTGAACTACATCCCTCAACTTCCTTCTTTAATGACGTCAGTAGAACAGTTTTTTGACTAACGTCCGCCCACAGGAATGCTCCCTCAACTTTTTCAACTTGCGCACTTCTTACTGTGTTTACTCAGCTCTTACGGTGATTTTCTGAAGTAAAACTGATGCTTCATCTTTTGTGTGATGTACAATAAACTTTATTAAACTCATTAGTATATGTTTGATCATCATTCGGACCTGGTCCGAAACAGCAGACTTGTAGGCTGGATACATACAACTAGATGACATACAAGTTATAATATCCGTAATTAAACTACTAATCTATACCTGTTCCATCTCTATACAGCACTCTGACTCTATAGGCATTATTGTCCGACTCGAAATGAACACCGTTACTGAGAGTTTCTGATATTATCATCATTCCGTGAGATGAAATTGTCCTGCGAGACTGACCGCGAGCTCATGAAGCTCCGCCCCCTGTGCCGGCAGCAGCAGCTTATTTGCATTTAAAGGGCACACACTAAAACAGTGCGTTTTTCTGAGCCACCAAAAATGACAATTTAAACATGCTGATCTGTTGGGTATTTTGAGCTGAAACTTCACATACACATTCTGGGGACATCAGAGACTTATTTTACAGCTTGTGAAAAGGGGTATAATACGGGACCTTCAAGATTAAAACGATAAAAGCACAATTACAAAAACTTGCTAGTAACTAAAACTAATATCAATACTGAAAATATATAAAATGCACCATTTACAATACCTTTTTATGCTACTTCTATGACTTTTTTGTCTGAAATTAGCTTGACAGACATTATAAATTGAACTGCATCATTACCTTTTACCTCTGGAAACTTAAATGGGGCATATGGGATTTTTTGTGTGCATGTTAAGGCAGTTCGTAATCAGCAGCAATTCAAGAACTGTTCTGAAGGTCGTATTCCCAACTGATTGGCAGATCAGAGTCTAATATTGTTGATCCAGATGCTACTTCGTAATATTTAACTTAACATCGAATCACATCAATCAAATCTTTGCATGGAAAAAGCAAGGCAAGCTGTGGAGAGAAAAAAAAAAAAAGATTCAAAAGTCTTATCCAGTGCAAGATCTGCTTCATCAACGCTTTTCTCTGTTGTGGCAGAAGTCACATTATCTTCCCTCAACATGTCGTCTGACTTTTGGAGGAAGATTATAATGAAAGCACTTGACATTTCACATTGGCCTTCTGGCAGTACTGTGGTGAGAAATGGGGCAGGGATGATCGTTTTTAAGTCTCTAGGGTCATTAATCGAAGGAGATATCGCTAGCATCATCGAGACGTCTAAATAAAACATTGAGGTTTCAGCTGTGACATGTTTTCTCCTAGTAGTATTCTAATCTGTTATACAGTCCAGAGAGGCAGAAATCATCAGGTGCCTATTGTCGCTGACAATTGGGATGTGGAAAGATGGATTTCTTCATCTGCTAAAAAGGGAAATAGAGCCATCAGGGAGAATAAGAGGTGATAACAAGGACACAGAAGCATGGGCGATTATCCCAGTGACAATAAGAGATCTGCCATGTAATATTAAAAGAAATGGGATGACATTTTTCAGGCAATACAGCTTAATTACATGTTACGGTTTATAGGTGGCATGAATTGCAGATCATCTATCATTCATGTAAAGTGCCTATAAAAGACTTCATATTTTCCTATGCAAGAGCATTAAAATGCAACGCATATCACCGGGATCAACACGTCATGACTGATGAAATCCAGTAAATCATTCCTTGTTTGTTTATTTGTTTCTGGGTTGCTTAGGCAAATAGATCCTCCTGTGCTTATGTGCTGGTGGCCAATGAACGATCCTGCTTTCCCAGTTAGATTTACCGATTCAGTGTTCTCTGACCTCTATTTGCCCTTCATTTAGCAGGCATGATGAAACAAATTACAGAATAATCCAGTTAGGAGGGCAATGTGCAAAGATGAGTTACGGTAAAGAGATGCCTCAGGGCAGGGGGACTCGGCTCAGTGGCACACACACACTCACTCACATTACAGCGGATGATATAGACGTTGGACATGAAACTGAGTCATTCAGGCTAGGGCGAAATTCAGAACTGGCTCCTTTTCAAATTCATGAGTTGGAATTTGAATAGAAATGGCCATGCCCACAGGATATTAAACGACAAGAATAGTAATTTACGGAACTGCAATTCCAAGAATTGGTCAAACACAAATTATGTAATGAAACATAATTACATCCTTAATTTAGACTAAATATATTGTCCTGGTAGAATGTTTTTCCCAGTATGTCAAACAAAACCAAACAAACAGCTATTTGATCAAACCATTAAATGTACACGCTTTATACAAAATAAATATTAATATAAAATGATTATATATTGATGGTCAGCGCAGTCTCATCCCAAGATGTCATACAACTGACGCTTTTGACCATACGTCAACATTCGCCTTTTTAGGGTAGGATTACTGTAGATGACGTTATCTAATCCTAACCCTACCCAAGACCTAAACCTACCCCGTCACCTAACTGACGTTAAAAGTAAAGCGTCAGTTGGATGACGCCCCAGGATCGTCATCTAACCGACGTTAAAGGGTACCATAAAACGGCGGATGTTGACGTATGGTCAAAAGCGTCAGTTGTATGACGTCTTGGGATGAGACTGTGTTATGATGGTTGGCTTCATTTTGAAAAAAAAAAGTTGAGTTAAAGTTCAGCATTCTGGGAAATTAATTGTTCTCCCATCATATATATTAAAATAATATTTCCGGAAGTTTCCTTTCATTCAAAATCGAATTCTTAATCCAGTTTGCAACCTTAATTAAAATGTAAGAATTGTCAATTCAAGTGTCATGTTACTTTCTCAAAAATCACCAGCATAACACATCCATTAGCTGACAGAAATATTTGATACGCTATATTCAGAATTATAAAGATATAGCTGATATGTAAGAAAACACTTTTTGCTATATGCAATCTCTGACATTACATGGAAACATGACGATAATTTCCCTCTCCAATTCTACTGTAGAAAGAAACAAAAAAATCTATCTGAGTGTGGCTTTAAAAACAGCTTCTGCAAACTCTCTGCAAACTTCAACATAAATCAGGCTACCATATTCCGGAGTTTGTTGATATAGTTTTCTTTTAACCTGTGTATCCAGGGAGACAGGTGCACATATAGTGCGGGGGTGCAGTTGGCTGATTCATACTGATGCAAGTAGCTCCGTTCAAGCATCTGTTTGGATAGGCTAAGCATGCGTTATCCAAGTACTGACAAAACTCCCCCGTCCATCCTGGTGCACAGAGACACTGTAGGGGGAGGAAAAAAAGTAGTAATTAACCTGAATTATTATATATTCAATGAATTAATACTGCACTAAATACTTCAATAATCATGTGTTCATTTCTTTAATATATATATATATATATACAGTATATATATATATATATATATATATATATATATATATATATATATATATATATATATATATATATACATATACACTGCTGTTCTAAAGTTTGTTTAAACGTGCATTCAAGCTTTTGATGAAAAGGTAATTATACTTTTCAATCCCCTATGGTTTTACTAAATATCCTTAAAAAATAAGAAAAACTTAGCTAATTCAGTCCTTGGTAACTACAAGAATCATTATTTAAAAAGACAATTATACAGCATAGAGTTTAGGAACATTAAATGGGGAGACAGGAAGTCTCTGAAAAGAAAAAATGTTGCTGATGACCAACAAATTCATCACCAATTTGCTAATGAAAACATGTGGCCTGTTTCCTGGACTATGTCGAAGTTTTAATTAAGGATGTGACTGATTAGAAATTACACAACCAGATGCCTCCAAACAGCATGTTAACCAAATCAGCTCTTATAATAATGTTTGCATCCATCACAGAAACTTCTACAGAGAAATTCCAATGCGCAACAGTAGCCGTGCAGTTTTTCCAAGTTTCAGATTTGCCATATATAGCAACCAAAGTGTTCAAGCTTTTGAGCTTACCGGAACGTTACCAGCTTACTATAACATACAATAAAGATATTCTGCTTTCTTATATCTTTCAGAGTTAATGCTGCTGACACACTCAAAAACATTTTTTTTTCTCTTCCTTTTTGAGAATTTTGATATTTTTCAGGCCTCATTTTGTTTTGTTTTTATACATGTAAAATAACTATTTGGATATTCTGATTAATGAAATGGTTGGAAATGGGTTTTATTGTGTCATTCATTCACCTGCATGTCGTTCCAAACCAGTGTTCTATTATTTTTATAAGGAACACAAAAGGATAAATGTAAACAATATTTTAATTTTTAGATGATACGTTTTGCATGAACGTTTTGCATGTATGAACAACCAATGTTGATAGTTTAACAAATTGCACTTGAAGTAAATCAATCCATGTGAAGCGCATATTCAAGAGCACTTCATAACAAAAGCAGATGCGACTACATCAATCGACAGTGTATAACTGTGACACATCACTCACAGTGCAGATCTGTTGATGGGAGTGACAGAAAGATGATATTGAAATAGAAGAGGATGGCTGAAACCTTGAGACACAAGCATAAATCAAGGATGATAATGTGACAGACAGATAAAAAAAATAAAAAAAACTATTATAAATTTAAAAGATGTGCATTAGCCGTTGGGGTGGGGAGAGTTTTTTGGTGAATGCTGGAATGATTATTTGTCATTTCACGGCTGTATTTGCATTGCCATTTTGGGTAGGAAATCAAATGGATATATAATCATATATATATATATATATATATATATATATATATATATATATATTTTCTTTATATACTCTACTATTTATATACTTTGTTTATATGCCGCTTTCAAATGATATTTATATACTTTATATAAGAAGTACTGTGGTTTGTCCTGTCCGTTTAATCCCTTAAGACATAACTGGCTGCGTTTACGTTAATTTTGCACAAGTACATTAAACCACGGAGACGCACAGCCGTATGCGTGAGCAGTCTACACAAACAAAGCGAGCGTGATGATTTAAAATTGAAAGCAGTCTTCATTGGTGAGGTTCATATTTTAAATATATAAGTCCATTGCATTCCAAACCACATAAATGATGACTTCGTAGAGCATTCGTAAGGAAAATACCGACGGGCGAGACAGCAATTGTAACATCAAACAAAATGCGCGTGCAATGAAGCCTGCGAATGTCTTTGAAATTCGCTTCAATCTTTCCGAACTTTATGAAAGATTATTTTTACGGAAGGTTCTAGTGGTGTATGTAGGCTTATGTGAGGAACTGGAAGCAAGCAGAATACGGGTGTTTCTAAAGCAAGCTCAGCGTTATCGCACATCCGGTTAAAAACTAAACACAGAATCGATTCTGAAATTCTCAGAATCGATCCAGAATCGTTGGAGAGAGAATCGCGATGCATCGATGGATCGTTTTTTTCCCTCCCACCCCTAGACCTGAGTATTGTTGCTGACCATGTCCATCCACGGTGTTATTATGGAGCGAAGTATGTGCCTAAACCTCACACACAAACAAAACGTGTTTTACTCACACCCAATGATTCACAAACAAACTCAGTGTGGTTTGTAAATACAAAACATCACTCACAAACTAATGCATATTGTTCTGCAAATAAAAAACGTACCTATCAAACAAATACAGTATGTTTTACATATACATAGAAACGTATTTCTTCAATGACCAAAATATCCTGCAAGTACAAACTAAAATCTTTGAAAGTACAAAACAAAATTCTACACGTACAAAACAAAATTCTACAAGTACAAAGCAAAATTCTACAAGTACAAAGCAAAATTCTACAAGTACAAAACAAAATTCTACAAGTACAAAGCAAAATTCTACAAGTACAAAGCAAAATTCTACAAGTACAAAACAAAATTCTACAAGTACAAAACAAAATTCTACAAGTACAAAGCAAAATTCTACAAGTACAAAGCAAAATTCTACAAGTACAAAACAGAATTCTACAACTACAAAACAGAATTCTACAAGTACGAAAAACTGTCACGTGACTTTTGGCACTATTTTTCCGCGTCCAGGCAGAATCAGATTTTCTCACAAATACAGTGGAACAACTTCCTCTTCTAGAACAGTAGATGGCGCTAAGATAAGGGCTCAATTTGCTCGCCTTTGCCCATGGGAAAATGATTGGTGAACAGGTGTGTTTCTGTCCAACTTTATCTATATTTAACCTTATTGAGGTTTTGGAAAATGTTTATTATATAGACAGAAATCCACATTAGCACTTAGTAGTAACAAACTCCACTCTAGGATAAGGGAATCTATAAGCTGAAAGCTGCCATCATGTTGCTTTTAGTTTTTGTAAAAATGTTTCATTTACTGAATGACTCTAGTTCTTTCGTTCTCCGTAAATTAATGAGAACATTTCATTTAATTGAAAGGGTCCCACTTATTCATTAATTTTGTTGGAATTCAGTCAGCGTAACTGTTAATGTAATAAAATAATGAACAAATCAAACAATATACAGTTGTTTCTTCCCTGTGATGTATTGTCCAAATTATTATTTTGGACAGACAAATGAAACCCTCCTTTCAATTAAATTAAATGTTTTCATTATTAAGAACGAAACGAAAGTAATAGATTCATTCAGTGTATACATAATCACTACTTTAGTCATTTCACACGCGTCTTATCCTGGCGCGTTCACGGCGAAGATCGCGAGTCAGCATTGTCAACTTCATGTTTTCAGCCGACACACTGACAAAGATACACTTGTTTATTAATAAACAATTAAAATATCTTCTTGCTATATTTTACATAGCCTATTCATAATCTTTTGCCGGTTCTTTGTGACAGCTTTAAGGTGCTTTATTGGCAGTGCCACCCTACATGTTACACGCGTCACCACCGCATCACCGCACCCACCAGAATAGCCCAGTTTAGTAAACAGAATTAGATGGCCACAATTCTTACACTTCTAAAAGGCAATTCAATGCGGATGTAATCCCTCAGATTGAGTAGCTAATGTAATGGAATACGTTACAAATGACATTTTGGGGCATTTATTCTGTAACGAAATACGTTTTCCCAACACTGCCTACTACAGCTGAGGAAAGTGAGCGGTGAACGGTGTGTTTCTGTATTACTTTATATAATTAACCTTATTGAGGTTTTCTTTTGCAAAATGTTAATTATTTCTTGACAAAAATCCATATTACCGCTATTAGCACTTCACTCTCTCTAGGGGAATCTAGGCTGAAATCTATGTCATATGTTGCTTTAAAAAATAATATTAGGCTAATAATCTACATAAGACGCGTGTGAAATGACTAAATTAGTGATTATGTTCACTGAACGAATCTATTACTTTCGTTCTCCATACATTAATGAGACCATTTAATTTAATTGAAAGGAGGGTTTAATTTGTCTGTCCAAAATAATAATTTGGACAATACATCACAGGGAAGAAACAACTGTATATTGTTTGATTTGTTCATTATTTTATTACATTAACAGTTACGCTGACTGAATTCCAACAAAATTAATGAATAAGTGGGACCCTTTCAATTAAATGAAATGTTCTCATTAATTTACGGAGAACGAAAGAACTAGAGTCATTCAGTAAATGAAACATTTTTACAAAAACTAAAAGCAACATGATGGCAGCTTTCAGCTTATAGATTCCCTTATCCTAGAGTGGAGTTTGTTACTACTAAGTGCTAATGTGGATTTCTGTCTATATAATAAACATTTTCCAAAACCTCAATAAGGTTAAATATAGATAAAGTTGGACAGAAACACACCTGTTCACCAATCATTTTCCCATGGGCAAAGGCGAGCAAATTGAGCCCTTATCTTAGCGCCATCTACTGTTCTAGAAGAGGAAGTTGTTCCACTGTATTTGTGAGAAAATCTGATTCTGCCTGGACGCGGAAAAATAGTGCCAAAAGTCACGTGACAGTTTTTCGTACTTGTAGAATTCTGTTTTGTAGTTGTAGAATTCTGTTTTGTACTTGTAGAATTTTGCTTTGTACTTGTAGAATTTTGCTTTGTACTTGTAGAATTTTGTTTTGTACTTGTAGAATTTTGTTTTGTACTTGTAGAATTTTGCTTTGTACTTGTAGAATTTTGCTTTGTACTTGTAGAATTTTGTTTTGTACGTGTAGAATTTTGTTTTGTACTTTCAAAGATTTTAGTTTGTACTTGCAGGATATTTTGGTCATTGAAGAAATACGTTTCTATGTATATGTAAAACATACTGTATTTGTTTGATAGGTACGTTTTTTATTTGCAGAACAATATGCATTAGTTTGTGAGTGATGTTTTGTATTTACAAACCACACTGAGTTTGTTTGTGAATCATTGGGTGTGAGTAAAACACGTTTTGTTTGTGTGTGAGGTTTAGGCACATACTTCGCTCCATATGTTATGACCACATTGTACCCATCTTCTAACAGGAATATGTACCATGTCACAAAGCTCAAATCTTCTCAAACTGGTTTCTTGAACGTGACAACGAGTTCACTATATTCAAATGGCCTCCAAAGCACCAGGTCTCAATCCAATAAAGCACCATTGGGGTGTGGTGGAACGGGAGATTCGCATCAGCCGTCAAATCTGCAGCAACTGTGTGATGCTGTCATGCTAATCTGCACCAAAATCTCTGAAGAATGTTTCCAGCACCTTGTTGAAACTATGTCATGAGGAAGTTCTGAAGGCAAAAGGCAATCCAACCAGTATGGTGTACATAATAAAATGGCCGGTGAGTGTATATAGACAACATATCCTTACCAACTTCCAACACCACAGCAAACATCTCTACCCAGGTGAAAAGGAAATGTATTTAAATTGTACTTATTTTGATATACTTAATGTATTTTAAGTGCACCGTATTAAATATGTATTAAATGTGCTAAATTGAAACAACTTCAAGTATATTAAGTGTACTTTAATATGTATTTAAGTTCAATTTTAAGGTAATAGTAATATATTTTATTATATTAAATTGTGCTAAAATGGAACCATTTTAAGTACATTTAATGTAATATAATAGCACTTATTTAAAGTGTATTTTAATACACTTTAAATCGACTTTAGAAATACAGCATTAGTATATTTTAGCTTCACATTAATGCGTTCTAAGTATATTTTAAATATAATTTCAGCTTATTAATAATGTATTTGTAGAACACTATAGGACCCACTATTAACATATTAAAAATATATTTTTTCCAAAAACCATTTAAAGGACAACTCCGGCGCAAAATGAACCTTTAGTCTAATTACACATTGTTACATAGTCAACCGTTATCAGAGATTTGTTTTCATGATTGCCGAATGTAAATAGTTTTATCTCTAAAAACAGTTTAGCCTATAACGCTAGTATATAGGGCATAGAGTAATGACAAATAAAAATCGCTTGTTATTACCACTAACAAGGCTCAAAATAGCCCCACACCAACACGACAGCATAACAAGGGTCCCTACATTCAAACCGAAGCATTGAGAACTTTGTCAGTGTCCAAACAGTTTAATAAGAAGATATTTTATACACACAGTCAACTTCGCGAATACAGGAAGAAGCCATCTTGGAAAAATAGTCTCTACCAGTCGATCTACGAACGCCGATCCAAGTGCGCTGGTGAGATGTGAATAAGGTGATAAGGTGAGCGTGAACAGTAGGCTACATGTACATATTGAAGAGAAGAAAACGGTTCGTGTTTGTGTTTCTTCTGGAAACAACGGACCATATGAGATTCTGCACAGTTCAGCGCACATGGATCGGTGCTCGTAGATCCACTGGTAGAGACTTTTTTTCAAAGATGGCTTCTTCCTGTATTCGCGAAGTTGACTGTGTGTATAAAATATCTTCTTATTAAACTGTATGGACACTGACAACGTTCTCAATGCTTCGGTTTGAATGTAGGGACGCTTGTTATGCTGTCGTGTTGGTGTGGGGCTATTTTGAGCCTTGTTAGTGGTAATAACAAGCGATTTTTATTTGTCATTACTCTATGCCCTATATACTAGCATTATACTAGCATTATAGGCTAAACTGTTTTTAGAGATAAAACTATTTACATTCGGCAATCATGAAAACAAATCTCAGATAACGGTTGACTATGTAGCAATGTGTAATTAGACTAAAGGTTCATTTTGCGCCGGAGTTGTCCTTTAATATAAAAATAATATATTTTAATGTATTAAAAATACAGTTAAACATTTTAATTCAACAAAACCCAGTAAAAAAATATTTCTACAAAACACACAAACACTCTTTGAAAGATAAACTTTAATGCACTACATCAGTAAAGCATTATGAAAACTAAACAAAATACATTAACATAAAATGCATTGATTTGCAGAGGTATTAAACAGAACAAAAAATAAATAAATAAATAAATAAACTAACTGAAAGGAGTAGTTCACTTTTAAAAAAAAACTTTTGCTGATAATTTACTCACCCCCATGTCTTCCAAGATGTCCATGTCTTTCTTTCTTCAGTCGAAAAGGAATTAAGGTTTTTGATGAAAACATTCCAGGATTTTTCTCCATATAATGGACTTCACTGGGAACAAAACGGTTCAAGTTCCAATGGCTAACAGTCAATTTGTCGTGAAAGCATGAGAATTGGCTCAATTGCGAGAGTCTCGTGCTGAATGCTTGAGAGTTGGCAGCCCTGACAAATCTTTTTTCAAGTCAATTCATTCATTTCGTTCGTTGAATGAACCTAATGACTCAGAAAAAGATTTGTTAATTTTGATGAACGAGTTTGAATAGGAGAGTTATGAACATGCATAACAGAACAGAGCATGGCGACCATTTGAGCTTATAAAACTTAAACGTTGTTTTTTTTTTTTTAAATGACCGATCGTTTCGCTTGATAAGACCCTTATTCATCGTCTGGAATCGTTTAAAGCCCTTTGAACAGTTTGCACAGAAACTGCCTTTTGGACCTTAAACCGTTTGGTTCCCAATGAAGTCCATATGGAGAAAATCCTGGAATATTTTCATCAAAAACCTTAATTTCTTTTCAACTGAAGAAAGAATGACATGGATATCTTGGTATGGGGGTGGGTAAGTTATCAGCAAAAGTTTTTTTTTTTTAAGTGAACTAATCCTTTAAGTCAAACAAAGTGAACTACAATAGCAAAAAGTAAAGTTGCCAAGTCGTGAGTAAAAAGAGAAGTTCGTGACTTGTTCAGTCTGCCATAGACTCTTTTGGGGACATCAGAACCACCGAGGGAAATCTGGAAAGAATAAAAAAAAACAAGCATTAGTATAAACTTGTTCATTTATAATTCTAATAAAAAGCTGTCACTTTGTTACTTAATACAGAACACTTACTGAAGTATTAATGCACAAAAGTCAGATATAATTATTATAACAAATAGGATTTTTCTTTATCATAAAGAATTTTCTTACCATGTCTGAGGTTTCAGGAAGACACAGCTCAGATGATCTTGGGCTTGAGCTGAATGAACCTCGTTTCATGGACTCCAGGGCCTCTTTGAGAGATGATAGTATCCCTGGAAGCTCTACAAAAAAAAATAAAGTTGCATGTTATACAAAGTTAGGGCAGAACAAACACTAGTTTGTGTTCTTCATATATAATTTGTATTTTGTTTAAATGGTAAAACATATTTAATGAACCATTACTGTAACGTCCACGCTATTATTGAAGTAATTATTCATTATTAATAAAGACAGAACATTCTATTGAAAGTTACAAGTTGGTGACAGCTGATAACGACTTGATTAAATGTAAAAAAGCTGAATACCACACATAAAATCATATAAATCAGTCCCTAGAGAAAAACACGATTATGCGATTGCATAATTCAATGCATAATCAGGCAAAATACATATTCATGCGGGGGCCGGGGGACGCAATTTTTCAAATACGTGTTAATATATAATAGGTCACTTAGCTACTTAGCTGCTACATGACACACTATTGACTGTTTTTGTTGTTATTCATTGATTTGTTGTTATACAAATCAAGAGGATCAACTACTACTTACTCGACTTGACCTCATCTACTCACGGTTAGGTTTAATATAAAAAAATGTCTTTGCAATGTGCAAATTCCTTGGTTAGGCTAAATATTAAATATAAAAACTCTCATTTCTTTATTTAACATCGTTTTAATTTCTCAGTGCAAGATATTTAATAATTGGTTTTATGAAAGCTTATAGTTGGTGATTACAACTTAATTTATTTATCGAATTGACATGAAAACTGACAGCCTACTAATAATTAATTAGATTTTACTATGAATTAAATATCACAAATGTGAAAGTTTTATTAGAGCTTAAAATATATTATAATATTTAAAACACAAGAAGTTACTTAGGGACAATCAAGCCTGTCGTGTAATCACCATTAATAACCTTTTTTCTGAAAACACAGTGTGCAATGTTTTTATAGTTGTATTATGTCACTGTCTAGATCTATAACAATTAAGTTGATAGACGTCAATGGACGTTAACTCGCTTTAGTGTCAAATCAACAGAAACGCCAGTAATCCACAGAACATCGTCATCAACTTCTGAAAATATTTTCTAAACCCAAAGTGAGAATAAAGCCAATTACACTAATCACTTAAACTAATAAACTTACCACCAAGAAGTAAGATCTTTTCTGGCAGTATCTTGCTCTGGCCATGTCGTGGCGGCGTAGCTGCGTTGTCCTCTTCACTGCTAAATTGTTCGCGGGAGCTGACGACCTGGTAATCTGCTCGTGTGTTCTCTTAATATTAGATCGGTGCTATCCACATTCACTAGGTCCGAGTCAGTGAAATAACAAAGCAAAATTTGGAAAATACATGATTTCTGTTCTGTTGAAATATCCGAAGCTATAATGGAATACCACAGACAGTCAGTATCCGTTGTCCGCGCCCCGCCCAACATGTAAGTTCAAATGGCAGTGTGTGATTGGACAATTGCCGGCAAGCTTGTTTTGAAAAGATTGGCTCTGATTGGTCCAAATGAATGCAACTGGAAATATTAACTAACATCCACAAAAAAGAAACTAAACCTAACATGCTTTATAGACCATTTCACAAGATGTAAACAACACTAGTCCAGAAGCACTTCCTGTTTCAGTTTTTTTAACACTACATAAAAGCTGGGATAAAATACAACCAACAGAACATATAAAACTGAATCAAAAAGTTAAACAAACATCTTTAAGATGTTTTCTTTACATGTGAAATAAAGAAAACAGTTACAAACTGAAACAGGAAGTGCTTCTGGACCAGTGTTGTTTACATCTTGTGAAATGGTCTATAACAAGTTTTTTTTATTCATTTTGGCTAAACAAATGTAAGAGTCAAGCTTTAAGAAATTTATTTTGTTTTTCTAGTATGTACACCTGATCTTTTATGTTGATGTGTGCAAGTACTGGTATTCACTTGTTTTGTGGAAAAGACTATTTGATTAATTAATGCAGAAGTATAGAAGTGCATTACTTGTTAGTCAAATTTTAGTGCTTTTCATAATTATAACAAATTAATTTAAAAAAGTTAAACCTAAAACACATAATATAAAGTGTGAAATACATATGCATTGAGTTAAGTGTTGGTAGTATTACAAAAAGTGTGGTAGTTTTTGGTATATTTCTTAAAAGCTTAACTGAGCACATATTTATAATTAAAGTGCTACTTCTAGTATTTGTAGAAATATACAATTAATTTCGATACATGTTTAATTGCCTTCATGTTAGGAAGGGAATTAAAGGGACTTGAATTTTTAAACTTGAAGTGAACCCAAAAATACTTTAATTTAGCAACAAGTATGCTTTCTGTAAATACACTAAAACTTCACTAAAACTATGTTTGTTTTTAGCATATTTCTAAAAGTGTAATTAAGTGTATATTTATTATCATTGCGTTTCTAGTAAAACATTTTTAAATATAATTAAAATATGTTTGTATTTAGCATATTTCTTAAAAATGTAATTAAATACCAATGTACTTCTAGTACACTTTTTAGAAACATATTTAAAGCATGATTGTCATTAGCATATTTATTAAAAATATAATTAAGCACACATTTATTACCAATGTACTAATAATATACTTTTTTAGAAATACATTAAAAGTATGCTTTTCTATAGTGTATTTCTTAAAAGTGTATTTAAACATATATTTATTACCAATGTACTTCTAATATACTTTTTAGAAATACATTTAAAGTATAATTATCATTAGCATATTTATTAAAAATATAATAAAGCATACATTTATTACCAATATATTACTAATATACTTTTTATAAATACATTAAAAGTATGCTTTTCTATAGTATATTTCTTAAAAGTGTAATTAAATATATATTTATTACCAATGTACTTCTAGTATACTTTTTAGAAATATACTAAAATGCAATAAAATACATTTTTAGTACACTTTAAATAAGCATGTTGTAAATACAAATGTATTATAAACACACTATTTGTATTTCAAATATATTTTTAATACATTTAATACAACGTCTTTTTCACCTGGGTACTTATCCACAAGTTCTCATTTAACTTGACTTTAATGGAGTAATAGAACACATGCATGTTATTTTTAATGTTCAAATAAACCACTGCAAAAATTAGGTTACTTACATTATATCCTCCAACTAGGTTGAGACACAATCCCTCATTCAGGCAGTTAACACTGAGCAGCTTGCAGAAGTCCATTATTTCTTCACAATTCTTCCCAGAAAAACCTTGTAGGCATCTACAGGAAAATGACATTAACTTTAGCCACATATAAAAACAGATTATAAGAGGGAAAAAAAAAATGATTCAGAGTAACAATCACAGTAAATGCAGGCACTTTACTGCTGTTTTTAGATGTCAATGGTATGTCATAATGACCATAATGCTTCTTGGTGACATTTGTGGAGAATTAAAAGACCCTTTAAGCAAACGCATGACAAGAATTTCTGTTAAACATTCAACCTCTGGCACATATACTTCATATATCCTGATGCTTCCTTGGCCTCAGTCAGATCTTTGCCTTCCTTCTGCTGTGATAAGACTTCAGTGAAATTATTCTGACACAAAGGCAAGATGACTCAATTATTAACACAGACTCCCAGGTGACCAACTGCTATTGCTTTTATCTGCCCTTCTCTTTACACACACTATCACCCTCTAGTCATTTTTTTACTCACTTTTTAATTATTTTTTTCACTTTCAACTATCTTATCTTCTGTTTGTCTTTTAGTCGGATGGGCCATCAAATGTATTGATTCAAGTTATCTTTGCTAATAAAAACTAGAAAGATGAACAGGAGCAGAGAAGACATAACCGTGAACCCCCCAAGGACTGGTAGAACTCAAAGCAGCCGAAACTGTAGCGGATTCCCTCATTATCAGCAGGAAGTAATTCAAAAGCTGTCAAAGGCTGAAAATGGAACCCTACAACTGGAAATATAATGAACATTTCACTCTCTACAGACTGTATTCCTATTTTTGGTCATTATAATCACACACTAAGAAATGTACTCGGTTACCTAATGTAACCTCGGTTCTCTAGAAGAGGGAACGAGTATTGCATACGTTGCTTTTGCTACAGGAAAAGTCATCTTTTCTCGAGATATAAAGCCAAACATTTTTCCTTTTTTGCCAGAATGGGTGTGGCTTAGCGTATAAAAGGTTTGGAGGCTGCTACCCAGATTTTCATCTCTTCAAAGCTCTACGCATCGCTGGATCCTGAGAGAAGCCGCTGCCGTTTGAAAACAGCGACCAGCAAGCAGAGGAAAGCGTCTGAAAAAGCCGGTCGTCGTCGCCGCCTTCAGCCTTCCGTGTGCCTGCTAGGCTAAATATGTATATATATATATATATATATATATATATATATATGCTAGAATTTCACTCAATACATTATATGAACCCTGAAATGAATAATGTAAAAACATACAACAATTTTTCCCACAATACCATGGTTACAGTTAGCATTACTACATTAAATGTTGGTAATTTGTGGACTGTAAAGACTTCTTTAAATTGTTCATTCATGGCACAATTTTCTCCTGGTTTCCACGTCAACACTGTTTGATCTGATATCTATTGTTTTATGACAGGGAATTCAGCGCTGAATTTTGGTTAATTCGATTTTTGCCATTTGATGTTTCTCATTTTCAACAGAAATTAAGCTCTTATCAGTTGGCCAATGTGGTGGTGGCAACGGTGCAACCTCTAACAAATTTAGTCGCACCAGCAGGAAAAAGGTTCAAATAAAAAAAAAAAAAAGTCTACGGAAAAAAAGTTACGGACGAGACAGTTCTCCATTAAGGACATGACGACTCTGAAAGTGACTTTAAAACTTTCACAGAGACCTCAAAAAGAAAGCACAAAGCCTTTCTTTAAAGTGAATTTCGTTTTTTTTTTATTATTATTAATTGTAAATGTAATTTTAATTAATGTTTCATTAAACAATTGCCTGGATTTAACAAAATAAGAAGTAAATATAGGAGAAACTAGATCATCTCATGTCTAATAAATGAACCGAAACTCAGTGTATAGCCTAAGGTAGGCTACTTGCCTCACAGACCTGATAAATATATGAAGAGTTCAGATGCAAAAGCCTCTAAATGCCATTTGAAATTTTCTTCTTTAATGATGATTTTTATCAAACTTGTATATTTAAGTTCAGTAATTTCACTTAAATGGCAATGATAATTACCTATTAATTGTTATTTAAGTGAAATTAATGAAATAAAATATGCAAGTTTGATAAAAATCATCATTAAAGAAGAAAATTTCAAATGGCATTTAGAGGCTTTTGCATCTGAACTCTTCATATAGAAAGCTTGAAATGTCTACTTTTTAAACAGAGCAATTCAAAACGAAAGAAAACAGACTACTGCTCTCTGCTTATGTAATGCTATGAAATGTGCATTACTCTCTGGTGCGTTCACTGCGAAGGTCGCGAGTCAGCATTGTCACCTTTATATTTGCAGTCGACGACACTGACAAAGACTGGTTTATTAATAAACAATTAAAATGTCTCCTTGCTATATTTGACATATTCATAATTTTGCCATTTTTTTGTGGCAGCTTTAAAGTGGGGGTTGATTGCGATTTCACTTTTTTCATTTTAAATAGTGTGTAATGTTGCTGTTGGTGGATGAACAGTATCTGCAAAGTTGCAGTGCTAAAAGTTCAGTGTAAGCAGAGATATCGTCTTTTAAAAATCAGGATATTGCCTACAAAAATGACTCGATTGGGACTACAGCTGGGTTTTAGACGTCACTAACCCACACATTTGCATCAACCCTCCCTCCGGAAAATGCAAAAAAGGGCATGCGCATATTTCTGCGGCTCGTCGAGTGTGTTGTGTTCACCCAGCTGTCAGGTCAGTGTTCGAGCTTCCAACGGACACTGTACTTCATCAACAATGGATACAATTTATGTTTGATTATGTTCCTGAAAATGACGATCATAATTTAGCTCTCTGAGCTGCACATTTTACGGAAGACAGCTTCCAGAATCTCCACGAGTTCAATGCCGGATTCAACAAGAAACTGTTACTAAAACATGAAGCAGTTCCAACTTTAAAACCAGAGGAAGCAGTTGTTGGACCACACCGTGAGTAAGTAGGCTAAGACTTAATCGTTTTAAATGTATTTGCATGTATAATTCCAGACGTAGCCTTGTGTTTTAGTTTTATCAAATGCCAGTGCTGGCTTTATAGCTACTGTACTAGGCTACTAGTTGTGCTATTTTGTGTCTACGACAACCACAAGGAATACGGAATTAAAAAGTTCATTCAAGTTCAACTTTTCAATTAAATGCATCCCTTTCTTAAGGCTGTCATGAAAGAAATTATTATTAAAAACCCCTTATCAGAAATGCTAATGCTGTTGACCTGAGCTATGGAGTACTTAAATATTCTCAATTCTCTTACCTGCAATGATACTGGCCATTCTGAATAACACAGATGCCTCCATTGAGACAGGGCAAAGTGCCACACACCTCCGCCTGCTCCGAGCATTCCGGGTCTACACAAATGCATGTGGAATTCTGTATAAAAGAAAAAAAAAAAAACAAGGAGGGATGTTTTGGGTTGGTTACATGTGAATTGGAACACACATCGCCTAACACTTTTTCACCAAGTGCCGTTGGTGCTTGGCCAGAGCTGGGCTTTGGCCCAGGGGATCTGCAAACTCACAGTTCCACTAATTTTAAAGCCAAACAATGTAACTGGCTGTATACTGTTACCCAGCCGCAAACAACGTAACTGGCTAAATACTGTAATCGAGCCACAAACAATGTAACTGACCATATACTGTAACTCAGCCACAAACAATGTAACTGACTATATACTGTAACCCAGCTGCAAACAATGTAACTGACTATATACTGTAACCCAGCTGCAAACAATGTAACTGACCATATACTGTAACTCAGCCACAAACAATGTAACTGGCTATATACTGTAACCCAGCTGTACTGACTAAGTCCTAAACAAAGTCTAGTACTGGTTGCTAATTGCATGGATTAAGTTTAGACATGTTCCGTGTGATCTTACACGTAAAAAAGATGGAGCGTTCAGTAATGTTACTATTATCTAGCAATTTATTTTCCTGCATATCATACAATGGCAATATATTAAATCATAATGTAACAAACAACAAACCGTATTATTTACCCCAAGCGCAAGACACTGGGAACAGTCGAAAACTGTTTGCTTACCAATCAGCAACACCTGTGTCTGAGTTCCCTCCAAATTAAAAGACTTACCCGGGCTGACCCGAGATCAGCTGTGCCATAAAACACATACAGCCCCCTAGTGGCACAGCACAAAATTACAAATAAAGAATGAATATGGCAGCCACAAACAATGTAACTGGCTAAATACTGTAGCAATGCTGAGTACTGACAAACAATGCAATTACCTATAACACAGCAGCAAACAAGCATAGTGCATTTGTTAGTGGTTTTGAGAACCTATTTAAAAATCTCAGCAGTTCAAGTGTGTCTCAGCAGTTCTCTCTTACATCTTATTGCACTTGAATAGTTGAAATACACACACAATTATGTCAAAATGTCCATCGTGTGGAGTAATCAATCATGTTCACAGTCAGTTATGTCTCAAGTGAAAATAACATGTAACATGTCAGATGTAAACCAGATGCGTATCAGTATATTGGATCCATACATTCACTTTTAAAGTGACAGTGGCCTAATAAACCTAATTTGACCTGTCTGTGTCAAATCAAACAAAAGTTAAAATAACTTATTGCTCTTGACTGAATAACTTTTTAGCTTAAATAAGAAAATAATTATATTTAATTCATACAGTGAAGCCTATGCAGTTTTTTTTTATTTTTTTACATTTGATTATTCCATTTCTGTTCTATTTCTAAATTACATGTTAAATAAATCTATTGTACCCCAAAAACTTAGTTTAATTCACATTTTTGTTATCAAACAAATTCAAACAAATTAAATTCAATACAAAAAAAATGCTTTTTCATACTGTGAAATAGGATTTTGGTCATTTCACCTACCCCTAATTAATTAGTAATTTAATTAGTTGTATGCCATCACAGATTGGCCTTGATGTAATTGTTAGACATACAATAAAAGTGATAAAACATATCTGATGTTATCTTTGTAAAATAAATCATTCAGTTTCATATGGATGGATAAAACAAACAGACTGGAGTAGCAGTACTGTACAGTGAGACAAAAAAGTAACAGGCCATTAACTGAATGTGCATCACTTCCAGCTAGGCCAGTTACAAAAACTGCTAACTCTAGTCTTGTTGGTTAGTCTTTAAGAATATCCATAACTTTTAAAATCAATTACATAAAAAACGTAGATTGGTGTAAATTGATATCGAAAAGTAAAACTGATTAACCTTAATAACTAGTTAAAACAACTATAGCAGTTGTAGGTTAAGACACAGCCTTAACATAATGGCTACGTTTATGCAACTGTGGTGTTTTCAAAACTTGTTGAGGACATCATCCTGTCCTGAGACGACTGATGTTATTGCTTCCTGGTTTGAGACCACCTTTATTTGAGATGAAACGTGCAGAACGGGGCCAGATTGGACACCCGCTCTGGCACCAGCACAGGCACCCTGTTGGTAACCTTGGACTGCCTACAGGACAAACAAAATTAGTGACTTAGAACATTTTTTTTTTTTTTTTTTTTTTTTTGGAGCTGATCGTGCCAAACCTGGGAAATAACCAGCAATGGAGCATCCAGAACTGAATAAGCAGTACCTCAACATTATTTCTGACTCAGTCGTTCAAAGAGGAGTAATAGAAGCTGAGAACAATACCAGACGAAAGTAATACAGAGACTCCCACTGGCATTAGCATTGGTGCAGTTCTGGAGCGTCGTGAAGGATTATTTCATTTTCATACAGATGAGCTCTCTTAGGAGGATGTCTCAGACAGACCAAATCAATGTCAAACAAATCAATTTAATGTGTCTGAGTGTGTGCATGCGTGTTAAAAGAGAAATTAAATTCTATCTTTACTGTCCATGCTCTCAAATGACTAAGGTACCTCATGAGAATCAGCAATGGACAGGTCCATGTGCTGAATTTCGCTACCAAGTAAATGAAGGTCACGCAAGACAATTAGTCTGCCACTGGCCCACTTTCTTCTAAATTCATCTCTTCATTACAGTAATGGATCATGAACACCAGACTGTAACAATCTGGGGAAACATTTCGTCCCATAGTTCCATTTATTATACTGGATATGCAACAACTTGCTCCAGTCCAATAAAAAAAAAAAAAAAAATTACATATGCCATGCCCATTCTGTTATCAAAACAATTATTAATGGTTATTGTAACCTTCAACGTGACACAGGCTGATCCGCTTCAGGTGTGTCACAGAAATTTGCATGTGGCATTTCAAATTAATCACATTCTCTCAGGGCAAAAAACGAAAAAAAAAAAAAAAAAAAAAAAAAACAGCATTAGGTGCAATGTAGTAAAAAAAGAAAAGACCTCACAAGTTTGTCCATAGTGCAGGCTTCGTCCAGTTGACATCCGTTAGACTTGCAGAAGCTGTGAACCTCAGTGGTGGTCTCACAGTTGAGGCCAGTGAAACCCCCAGGGCATGTGCAAACATATCCATTTGCAGTCTCCTCACAGTCACCGTCATTCCAGCACGGGTTGGAATCGCAGAGGAGCCTCTTTCGATCACAGTAAGTACCTGCAATGCAAGAATTTGTTGCAGAAAATGAATGGATATTAAATGATCATCATGAAAATGAATGAAAACACATGCTTCTGTCAAGCATTCGTGCGTAACAAATTTGATGATTAAATCTTTCATTTTGTGACTGCATTTTTTTTTCTTCTTCAAACATTAGGATAAAATTTAGAACCAGTTTAAATTACATACACCCAAAACTACAGACTCCATGCAATGATTCAAGCTGTAATGTTAAATAATTACTTGGTAGCACTTTATTTTACAGTCCTGTTCCCCATGTACACACTATGTACTTATTTTAGTAAGTACTAGGTACTATCCCTGGCCTGAACCTAACCATAACCCGTGTAGTTACCTTACATTACCCAGTACTATCTTAGGCAAGGACAGTGTAAGTACACATACGTGCACAAACTTTAAAATAACGTGAAACCAATTATTTTATATTACTTAAAAGATATGAGAAATGAAAAACAACTTTAATGTTTATAAAATGAATGTTTATTTACCATGCAGTTCTTCCGAGTATTTTAATTTTTATAATAATTATATCCAGCCCAGCCATGCAAAATAATCAAACCTGATCAAACATTGTTACATTGCTGCACTTGTTGGAAAACTTTTAGTGTAATAAGTGTAAATACCAAAATGATACCAAACATTATTTTTTGTGTTTAATTTATGTAGTTTGACTAGAGATTTTCATTACTTTGTGATCATCTTAACAGCAGGTTTGTGCCAACGATTAAAACGTATTATGATTAAATCATTGAATCCTATTACAAACATTATGGGATTTGCAATAACACATTCCCTCTCACGAACGATTAAATGAATAAACATCAGCACTTATTTTCTTAAAGTTCTTCTGTTTACCAGTGCATATTAAAATTAATTTAAAAAAGAAAAATCATTTAAAAAATCATGTTCAAATTTTATTCAAATAAACCAATAATCGGATTTAAGACAGCTGATCTTTAGCTCCAAATCATGTTCATAATAATAATTGTACGCTTCTGACTGCTTAGTGAGAACAAATGTTCAAACTTTACAACTGAAATGACAGCGGACAATAGCTCCAGCATATCAACAGCACTGAAAGTCTCAGCGTGGCATCCCATGGCTCATTTCACTCTCCCACTTTTCTGGATGCTTCACTAATGTGAAGGTTCAAGGGCCCAAATTATGTCCCCATCGTCTATAAAACAAGCAACCTGATCATACTGGCTGAAGGTTTTAGACCGAGAACATCTAGGCTGCATGTTCCTCTAGAGTCTAAGGTAACTCTGGATTGGGACATCAGTCTGATTTCCGCTCCTCGCAGGTTAAATTTAGACTTGACTATGCAGCACAGTAGGTTCAAGGTGAACATGATTTGATTTTAGTCCCTAGTGGTTCTCTGTTTGCTTTTGCTTCCTCCCCCCTCCCCACTCCATGTTCCTCAGCAGGAACTAACTCATTTATCTTCCTTGTTACTGCATTTTCCTTTTGTCGTTCATTTTTTTAAAGCATATTCCAGTGTGTTAAGCTCATGGGATGATACAAAAGGTCATCAGTTCCAGAGGCACCCAACTGCTTTTGAGGACACACCACTGGGCGTCAGCCTAAGTGTACGTCTCTCTGCAGTGTTTCTTGGGGATCCACGATGGGAAATTGTAAATGTAAAGCTCTTTTATTTTTACAAGAACTACAGTACCTTTGATTGACAACCATCCCTTGCAGGAGGTCTTTTAAATAGTAATGCTATTGAAACATGATTCAATGTTTGATAAAGGTTGATGACTTAAAGGTTGTTGAAAATCATAAAAGTAGTGATAGGAAACAGATAGTGCCACCCTGCTGTGCACTACCTTGAGATATAAACCCATCTAAATCAAAAGCCAACCTTGCTATTAAAATCACTCATAAACGAGACAATTACAGGATTTGAATTTCCACAAAAACCAAGGGGCAGGTGAATAGCAAAATTAATAGTGTACCCACTAGGGCATATCCTATTAATTTCGTAACATGCGGATACAAAAACTGCTGGCAGACTGAATAAGGTACACAGGAGAGTGGAATCAAAAGAAAATCTCATTTGAAGTGTCCCACGAGTGGGTCTCATTATTATGTGTGTGTAGGCTTTGGTCCGTAAGGGCAGTTGGGAACCGGGCCAGCCGTTAACTTCACTATGATTAATGGGGTGACAGCTTGGGCAAAGCCAGAGAGCTGCTGGCCCCACAGGGTGCCCGAACAGAGCAGAACTGGAGACCAGTTACTTCCAGTTTCTTATGAGGTGCTCCAAGAATATGCAATAAGAGACGTGCTGATCACAGTGCAACAGTTATTATAGTTATCAGCCATCAAATTGACGTGAATCATTAGTAACATGTGGCTGCGATTTAGGCAAATGAGACACCACGATTTGATACTCAAAACCATGCTCGTGGAACAAGATTTTTTTGAAAACGTCCAGCAGAATTAATCTCCAACAGTCAGCTTTACCAGCCCGTTCTCATCCTTTAGCGTCACATAGAACACTATATGACAACACGGCGCTATACTACGCACATGGCACCCTTTATCGTTAATATTCACGCAAACCCAAGGCGTCGTAATTCCTTTCGTGTAATATGAGACTACCCTACCCTACCCCACAGCTAAACCTAACCATCACAGCGCGTCTTATATTAACGATAACGGGTGCCATGTGCGTAGTATAGCGCCGTTTTGTCATATAGCGTTCTATATGACGCTAAAGGATGAGAATGCGTTGGCTTTACACAAAAGCAAACATGGAGCTTCTTGTAAAGTTGTCACATCTTATTGCAGTGCTGGATTCTTAAAAGTGGGGTATGTGATTTTCTTTTTTGACCATTTTTTTTCAAAATCACTTGAAATCTAATTCCTAACCAACTTACAGCCACTGAGTTAGAAGCACTGAAAAGAAAATTAAGCAATTGAATCATCTGTGGACCGGGCAGGACTCGAAAAACTCCAGCCAATCATTTCCAAGACCACCTTGAATCATTGGACAGAAAATGTGTCAATCAAACGGTCGTACCATACCCCCATCACCCTCACACGTGTGTCCCCTTTTTGCACATACTCAAAGCTCATGACCAAGTCACAGTAAGTGCAAGTCACCCCAGAACAGAGAGCAATCTAAGTGCAATCTCGCGCATCTGAGTTTTGCACGTCCATGTTGAATGGGTGGAGTCAGGGCAAGCGTTGGAGGAAAGAAGGTAGGACGTTTTGAGTTGTTTATTTTCAAAAACTGCTGGCCGTTCTGCAAATCCCATACCCTACCTGTAAGCCATTTAAAACAACATTTATACACAGCCCATTCTCACTCCCAAGGCGTCACCTAACTGACGCCTTGGGAAGCATTTGGACATGCTTCAATATCTGACGCTTTAGGTGCCCTTTAGCGTCAGTTAGATGACGCCCTAGGATCGTGTGTACCCTACCCCACCCCATACCTAAACCTAACCGCGTCCTCTAACTGACGCTTTCCTTTAGCGGCACTTAGATGACGCCGTAGGATCGCGTCATGTAAGTGACGCTAAAGGGCGCCTAAAACGTCAAATATTGAAGCATGGTCAAAGGTGACGCCTTGTGGTGAGAATGCGTTGTTATAAAGCAGTTTGGGGACAGTATTTTAATAAAATGTATACTTGTATAAAAGGGTGCATTAAATTGATCTGTAACACTTTACAAGAAGGTTTAATTATTAGTTAACATTGGTGAACTAACAATCAATACATTTGTTACAGTATTTATGAATTTTCATTAATGTTAGTTAATAAAAATCCAGCTGTTCATTGTGTGTTCATGTAAGAACACAGTGCCTTAACTGATGTTGACAAAATACAACTTTTGAGTTTAATAATGTATTAGTAAATGTTGAAACTAACATTAAGATTAATAAATGCTGTAGAAGTGCAGTTCATTCTTAGTTAACTTGTGTGAAATAATGAAACTTCATTGTAAAGTGTTACCAAATAAATGCTGCTCTATTGAACATTTTATTCACCAAGAAAAAGAAACATACCACGGTTTCCACAAAAATATTAAGCAACACAACGGTTTTAAACTTCAAATCAACTTAGAATGATTTGGAAGGATCATGTGACACAGCCCATTCTCACCCCCAAGGCGTCAGTTAGGTGACGCCTTGGGAAGCATTTGACCATGCTTCAATATCTGACGCTTTAGGCGCCCTTTTGCGTCAGTAAAATGACGCCCTAGGATCGCGTGTACCCTACCCCCACCCCACACCTAAACCTAACCGCGTCCTCTAACTGACGCTTTCCTTTAGCGTCAGTTAGATGACGCCGTAGGATCGCGTCATGTAAGTGACGCTAAAGGGCGCCTAAAACGTCAAATATTGAAGCATGGTCAAAGGTGACGCCTTGGGTTGAGAATGCGTTGTGTGACACTGACTGAAGACTGGAGTAATTATGCTAAACATTTACAATATTATCATAATATCACTGTTACAATATCATTATCACTGTTGTTAGTTTATATTTAATATATATATATATATATATATATACTGCTCAAAAAATAAAGGGAACACTTAAACAACACAATGTAACGAAAAAAGTATTTAATACGATTATTTCATTCATTCAGATCTATGATGTGTTATTTTAGTGTTCCCTTTATTTGTTTGAGCAGTGTATATATATATATATATATATATATATATATATATATAAAAAACAGAAATGCCAGCCCATTCTCACCCCCAAGGCGTCACTTAACTGACGCCTTGGGAAGCATTTGGACATGCTTCAATATCTGACGCTTTAGGTGCCCTTTAGCGTCAGTTAGATGACCCCCTAGGATCGCGTGTACCCTACCCCCACCCCACACCTAAACCTAACCGCGTCCTCTAACTGACGCTTTCCTTTAGCGTCAGTTAGATGACGCCGTAGGATCGCGTCATGTAACTGACGCTAAAGGGCGCCTAAAACGTCAAATATTGAAGCATGGTCAAAGGTGACGCCTTGGGGTGAGAATGCGTTGGAAATGCTGCCTTGTCTGAGACCCTTGACAAATCAAAAGAGTTTTTGTGACACAGATTGCAAAGTGTTCCTTTGCCAGTTTACTCTGAATGGTTAATCTCAAGTAAAAAATTCATCATAGATTGTGATAGTCCTAAATCTGTGTCAGACAAACCAGACATTTTTCTTCCACATTAAAGCTGTAGGCATGACATTAGAGGCTGCTATCTGCTTGAACAAACAAGCCACTACACAAAAGTCAATTAATCAACAAGCAAAGGCCACCTGGACCTCAGACTGGAGTCTTTATCATGATGTTATTATCAGGAACACCCAAGGGACCATGAAACTTTTGTTCCACATTTGTGGGTGAGATCCTCATTAGCCCAGCAATGGTTTTACAGAAGCAAATGAGACTCATTACTTTCCAAACGCCTGTCACGATCGTGCCTTATAAACAGATTGGAAAGGACACAGGAGCATACGTTTTTTATGTCCATTGCTTTTCTACAGGAAAGGCTTCATGAGTTTTATCAACCTAAGCGCATATCACTCAAATGAAGCCATAGCTAAAGCCTTTATTAAATAATTGGTCATTTATGCACCAATAATCTTCTGAAGACTTTCTTATATGAATAATTCAATTGTTACATTTTTTCCAAATCCGCTTCTTTACTTAGGAAAGACAGTTTAGTGCTAGTGGAGATAGAAAAAAAAAAAGCCTCACTCAGATTTGAGTTTGCATAATTGTGCTGCCATTGTGAAGGCACCCAAAATGACCCATGATTAACCACATGCAAAACATAATGAGTCAAATGAAGCCAAAATTAAAAAAATGAAACCTGCATTACTGGACCTCAGAAGAAATATCACTCTATCGTGAAGTGCATAATTCACAGAGGCTTTCTAAAATTATTCTGATTTTAAATCAAAAACTGTAACATATATAGCTACTTGCCTGTATATCCTGTGAAACATTCACATCTGTAGGAAGTTGTTGAGACCTGTACACAAGCTCCTTGCTTGCACCCTTTTCTGCAATTCTGATGTTCAATGATTTCAGAGCAGTTGACACCTTTGGAGTGAAAATAGACATAGCTAAATTAAATCCGTGCATATTATTCAGTACATTATCATTGTATTCAGTATATTATTATTTTGCATGCGTAAATGGCTTATATAATTATATAATGTAAAGGATTTCAGAATTTTCTGCATTCAATAATTCTCAATCTACTACACAAATACACAAATATTGATTTTACAAAACTTCATATAATGCAATCTGGTTTGAACTTTGCAAAATAAATGTAAATATCAACACATATTAAAGGCATACCCACTTCAATGTAGTATTATTTTCCTAGCATTGTTTTTGCCATTCAAGTGAAGTGGGTGGTAAATGCCAAACTAAAAAAAACAAAACAAAAAACAAAGCCGTGTCATAAAAGTAGTAGTAGGCAATGTCACGAGCCTTCTAAATTCGTACGTGTGAAGAGTCGAGTGAAATTTAAGTAATTATTCACGTTAATATTTATCGACGCGTTTATAGCTTTTTCAAATTCTAGCGTTGCAATGCGTACAGGCACCACACGCACCGACGGTCATGTGACACAAGACAACCCAATAGATTTTTTTATTTTATTTATTTTTTTGTTAAATTGAAATTAAATTTTACAGAGAAAAAAATGTATTGAACTAACAATATTAAATTACAATTCTCAGAGGGCAGATATGAAGAGTTCAGATGCAAAAGCCTCTAAATGCCATTTGAAATTTTCTTCTTTAAAGATGATTTTTATCAAACTTGTATATTTAAGTTCAGTAATTTCACTTAAATACAATTAATAGGTAATTATCATTGCCATTTAAGTGAAATTACTGAACTTAAATATACAAGCTTGATAAAAAATGATCATTCTAGAAGAAAATTTCAAATGGCATTTAGAGGCTTTTGCATCTGAACTCTTCATATATACAAATCAAATAATAGACTCAAATCAAATATACAATCAAGAAGACAAAAAAAAAGAATAAAGAATAACATTTAAGTAAAAGTAAGTCCTTGCAAGGGCTAAATGAGCTAAAGTGCACTTGGTTCACTGAAAAAAAACTGGCTACTGTAGAAGCTTTCATTTGAAAGGATGCAAAGTGACAGCAAAAAATTTAATAGTATCCATAGTAGGATACTATGGTGGGGAATGAGATCTATTTGATTAAAACATTCTTCCAAATATCTTCCTTTGTGTTCAGCAGAACAAATAAACACATAGAGGTTTGGAACAACATGAGGGTGAGTAAATGTGTGTAGTATTGCGCCGTTTTGTCATATAGCGTTCTATATGACGCTAAAGGATGAGAATGCGTTGGTAAATACTGACAGAATTTTTATTTTTGGGTGAACTAATTAAAACTGGTTAAATTATACAATTTTGTGATTGGTTTGAACTCTCATCGTGCACCAGATTAATTTCACATCAAAATGTTGCCCACAGGAGTGTTTGTTGTGTGTGGTGGACCTTGGTCAAATAATTACTATTATTAATTAATTATTTTGTTTTCAAATGAACTGAGAGAAATGAGACCCTTGGGGTAAACGGACATGAGTGGCATGATGTTGCTTTCTATCTATATAGGTTAATAGAGGTGCACATTTTTCAGTCTGCACATAGTGGAGTGTGACCTATTAAATATATCTATAACAAAAAGGTGTTTAAAAAAAATATGTGTGATAATACTATACTATTAGCTATATTTAAAAAAAAATTAGTATTAAATAAAAATACAATTATTTTATAGTACACTTAAAAATACAATGCTAATATTTACATTTTCAATGTACATTCAGTGTAAAATTTTCAAACCTAAAACCAGCAAGCTTTTATTTTGGCAGGTTGCCAGGAAGAAACTGAAACTGGCACATTTATTATGCATTCAGTTCAAATGGAAATCATAATTAGTTGATCTAAAAACTGTAATTTTGCATTAACAGCTGTCAAAACCATGTTGGTACAACTGAACTTATTTACCCAGCTCATTTATTAATTTGGTTTTGCATGCGCACATGCACACCACTTATGTGCACCCCTGTATATATATATATATATATATAAATACATAAAAAAGGGAAAAAAACTATATACTATATATACGAGAGATAGAGAGAGAGAGAGAGAGAGAGAGAGAGAGAGAGAGAGAGAGAGAGAGAGAGAGAGAGAGAGAGAGAGAGAGAGAGAGAGAGAGAGAGAGAGAGGTGCAAAAGCAGAAGGCGAGGATGAGGTGTATAAAGGCTTTTTCCCAGGCCAAGCAGGGAGAGTGGATGAAATGGGAGAGTGTGGAACAACCTAAGATGGGCTGGCAAGACTTTTGGGCAATAGAAGAGAGTCGGATCAGTTTCCTTATCAGGTCAATGATGTTCTCACATCACCACAGAACCTAAAACTTCCTAAAAGAAGAGGATCCCTCTTGTCCTTTGTGTTCATCACCTGCCACACTAAGGCACATTCTGACAGGATGTAAGGTGGCTCTTACCCAAGGTCGGTTTACTTGTCGCCATGACCAAGTACTGCAATGTTTGGCTTTAGCACTGGAAGGCAAGCGTAACATGGCCAATAAGATGCCGCCTCTTCTAGCAAAACATTACACACAGAAGGCAATATTCCTCCGCCCAGGTGAGCAAACACCAAGAAAAGGTGTTAAAACCAATTCTCACCCAGGACAACTGGAAGCTGCTAGGGACTGGAAAATGCTGGCTGATCTTGATCAACGGCTTATTTTTCCACTTGAGATTGCCACCACTAACCTACGACCAGAAATTTTGTGGTCTGGATCAGCTCGCATTGTTCAAATGATAGAGTTAACAGTGCCATGGGAGGATGCTGATGAGGCATATGAGAGGAAGGAACTGCGGTATGCTCATCTGGCCACTGAAGCAGAACAGCGAGGATGAAGAGTCCAGGTTTATCCAGTAGAAGTGGGTTGTCGAGGATTTGTGGCCCACTCTACAACCCGGTTCCTCAGAGACATCGGATTCAGTGGCCAAGAGTTGCGTCGCAAAGTAAAGAAATGATCTGAAGCAACAGAGAGGGGCAGCAACTGGCTGTGGTTGAGATGGAAAGATTCTGGCTGGCTGTGTACAGGCCACCACGCTACAGTTTAGTAGAATTCCTGAAGAATCTGTTGGTTTTATTTGGATAGTTTGCATAGTAATTTAATTTAATTTTTAAGTTATTACGTTCCTGTGCATATTTCGTGAATGAGGGTTGGTGTTTGGGCAGATATTGCGTTTTGCGGTAGTATGCCATTCGGAACTGTTGCCACTGAACCTACTTTAACAAAGACAGTGGGACTCGACAGCCTTAGTTAAACGGGTTGGCGCTTATGGTTGGGTTGCGGAGAGATTGTGAGATTGTGGTTAGGTCACATGTGAACTACGAGGAAAGAACAACCTCAGCAGCAGGAGGGATGTAAAGGTCAGTAAGCTGGGCTGAGTTGAGTGGGGGATGGAGGGGGATGAAACACTGAGGATGGAAGTTTTAATGTCTACTCTTGTCTTCTGTAATGGAAATCATATATATATATATATATATAAACACACACACACACACACACACACACACACATATCTGTTCTCTGCTTTATATTGACTTGGACCACTCTGGCCTAGTTGTGATAACATGGTACCCAGTGGTCTCTAGGGAATGCCTCCAGTGCTTTCCAAAGAAGTATAATGAATTTATTCAGCAGACATAAAAACAAACCACATTAGCTAGTTTGACAACATTACACCACTTTAAATACTCAACTCTCCTTGGTGCTCACCAAGAGACCAACATTTAAACAACATTTGGATGCCAAATTTATTGACAAGCAAGACAGGAAAAAGAAAACTAAACGGTAGGAGGAAAACTATTAAATATCACACAATTAAAGAATGCTTTCAGGTGGCACAAAAACATATGAGAATAATTAGGGATGATTAGGAAACTGAAGGGGTGCAATGGGATAAAGTCATTTTAAAAACGCCTATTCAAATAAATGGTCCAGAGGGGCTCTGGTTTTGAAATAATTGCACAGTGCTAAATGTGGAGGGCTTGCAATTATGACAGATAAAGAATAAATAAGTGTCTTCAAAGAAACTGTTCTCTGTAGGTGGGTGGACACCCATTAAACCTCCCCCATCCATTATGATTGAAAGGTCAGCATGGATTCATAATGGACTCTGCATTAAAGGAATGTTAGTCGACAGCCTATTTTTGTGGCATAATTTTGATTACAACAAAATATAATTTCAATTTAAGTTGAAGGTTAAACTGCAGGGTTGTACACCATTCTGAATTTCATTGAAAATGCCTTATACATACACTCTAAAAAATGCTGGGTTGTTTTAACCCAACTTTGGGTCAAATATGGACTAACCCAGCCGTTGGGTTAATTTTTTACATTACATTTTTAACCCAGCATTTTGGGTTTGTCCATTTTTGACCCAAAATTGGGTTAAAACAACCCAGCATTTTTTAGAGTGTATCTGAATTTGATTTAAGGTAGCAAACAGGATGCAATTTGAATGTAAGGAAGTATTGAAATTAATTGACATTCACATAAATGTTTGTACATTTGCAAGAATACAACTAGAAAAAAAAATGTCAAGACCATTTTAAATGTTGATTTGACAAAACCTTGTTTGAATGATTTGAAAAAGACTGTAATTGCAAGTTTTGCTTTATGCAATAAATGCTGCCAGTGGAGCTTACCTTGTATTGAGCCTGCATGGCCGCATATTTCTTTTAAGTTATTTGCTAAACAGAGTAAATTAGAGTTCCTCACCTGTGAATGGAGCAAGACAAAGACATTCGTACGGTGGGCGATCTGTGTAGGCAGTTCTCTTGTTCACGCAGGTGCCTCCGTTTAAACAGGGCTGTTCATAGCATCCATCAATGTTCTCACAATAATGTCCAGAAAATTGTTTGTGGCACTGACAGCTAAATGAATCGTCCTTAAATGTAGCTTTGCATTGACCATTACCCGAACACAGGCGAAGAAGAGGTGAGCTCTGGCAGTGCTGAGGCTTTACCAGAAGTGCAATGCGTAGGCCAAGCCTACACAGATGACTACTGCCTCTATGGACGACCGTGAAGTAATTCATACCGTACGCCAGCCACTTCGATTCCACTTGCAAAGTACCATTAATACTGTTGGCAAACACCAACTGCTCCTTTCTTGGCTCTAAAATCAAGCAGTTTTCAAACTCCTCTTTGGACACATTGATTAGGTGGATACCATATTGTTCCAGCGTTCTGTCAGTGGAAACAAACATCACATCTCCAAGTTGAAGGTCCAGTGGGCAAAGCTGAGGAAAGTGATATGGCCCAGTTGTCCACAAGTATCCATTTGTTTCTGTTTGTATGTTCCAGCACTGGGTCAAGCTGCTGCAGGTGTTCTCCATGAGGGTCCACCTCACGCTGATGTTCTTTGGCTGAGTGTGCCATTCACGAGACATGGCTCTGCGGCAGGTTACCTGGCCATAGATGTCATTTATTACACAGCTGAGCAGGAAGGCAATGATAACTAGTTTAGTCATGTTTGTTTTTCTTCAACCTTGACTGTTTCTTTATTTAGCCACTTGATGCTTTTCTTCAGTCCGAAGCTTTTCTGGATCTTTGAACTGCAAGTTTTGATGTCTGTAAGCAAAGACAATGGAGTAATATAGCATGTTTCAAAAACAGCATGTTTATAACCTTTAAAATGAATTATTGAAACCGAAATGTCTCTATGCAAAATGTCTCTATATAGAATATTTTATAGCAATACATTCATAACCCAAAAAAGACAGCTGATATTTTTCCTTCATTCATTCACTCACTCTCATGTTTTTGAAGAATCATTATGAATTTGTCATATAATCACCATTAGGGCTGGGTGTCGAAACAGTTTTTCTGATTCAAATCAAATTCTGATTCATAAACTCTTAATAAGATTCTGATACATTTGAGTACATTTAATTAGAATGGCCATTTTGTTTACATATGAAACTTTCTAAATTATAGAGGTCTGTGTTGCAAACTGATTCAGACTTGAATCTGGCCACACTACTTGCCACGTAGGGGTGTGTGCGATATCATGATTTTAGATTGTGAACGATAAAAATGTCTCCACGGTCTGCTATTTGAAGGAATATTATAGTATGCTACAGTGCACATTCTGTCAGGCCTGTTTACACCTGGTATTAAGATGTGTGTTGGTCGATCAGATCACAAGTAGACAATGCTAAATACACGTGTTAATGAGGTCTAAAACCTTTTTAGCTTGTCCACTTTGGACCACTTCCGGATGTCTAGTCAAAATCGCAGTTGTTTTTAGTGGTATTAACTAGTGATTTATTTTTACTTTTTAAATGCCCCTATTACTAGCGTTATATGCTAAACAGTTTTTAGAGATAAAACTTTTTACATTTGATTATCATGAAAACAAATATCAGAGAACAGTTGACTAGGTACCAATGTTTTATTAGACCAAAGTTTCAATTTGCGCTGGAGTTCTCCTTTAAGTGTGATCAGGATATCAGGATGAGAACCGGATTGAAAAACAATGTTACTATGAACTGTATGAACTGTCCACTGTATGGACAAGAGCTTTGGAACAATTCTTAAAAAGCTATTGTATTTTTTGTCTACCACAGAAAAAATAGCAGCATAAGAGTTTGGAATGGCATGATGTAAATCAATGACAGAATAATGACAGTAAATAATGACAGAATTTTTATTTTTGGGTGAGTTATTCATTTAAATTGTAGGTATAGCTCCTGTGGAGGAAAAAAACAACAACAACATCTGCAATAGTTGTGAAACTGATAAATAAGGAACTCATGCATAGAATACAAAATGAGAAAACCTCAAGTGAGTATGACATAAATTGAGTGGCTCACGATTTAAATGTAGTTTCAGGGCTCTTTCACAAACCTGCAGAACCATGGATTTCTCCTACAGCTTGGCATCGTTCTGCCCCCAGGGAATCAACTTCAGTAAAATGGCCAGCTCTCTGCTCTACCTGCCTGCATGAGGCTAGTCAAACTAATGAGCAGTCACATTTGACTCTCCTTTCCTGTGTGCTCTCAATCTTGGACTGCTTGCCTAGAAGAATCATTGCCCTCAAATCTCTCACCACAAGTGGCAAGGAGGGCAGTAACATGCTGCTCCACTTGTCATAGTCACCTGAGGTTTTTGTCAGGTGTGTTACACCCACTTTTGCTGGTTGAGGAGACAGAAATTGAATTGCAATTGCCTTCACTTTGAATTGATTTTTTTTTTTTTTTTTTACAGAAAATGTGATGCATTTGACTGATAGCAATTGATTGTTAAAGGGTAATTCTATCATAATTTACTCAAACCCAAAAATATATTATAAAAAATGTGTTTTGGTGTCCAAAACCAGTTTTGGTGTCCATTGACTGCTGCCATTGTATAATTTCTCAAATATTTTCTTTTATGTTCCCCAGGAAAAAAAAAATCGAACAAGTTTGGAACAACAATCTCTATTTTTGAATAATCCATCTCTATAATCTATAACGTAACAATGAGCACTTGTGCTATAAATCAGATAGCCACCACTAAAGGCCTTGATGTCTGTAGCTCAGTTATAGACACGGGTTTAATGGCCTCTTACCACAAGCAGACAATTTCCATTTTGATTTGATTTTACAGGATCTACAGTCTATACCTTTAATAGAATATAAATTGGTCTGAATTACAGTACACCAATAGCGATGACCTTTGGAAATAAACACAAGACCACTCATCTAACTAAATGTATTCATGTGTGCTATTACTGCAGGTATATATATATATATATATATATATATATATATATATAAAATCATCATTGAACACTTATTTCTTAGCTGCTGCTGCCTTATACATGCCTAAATCTGAGCACACCTTAAAGGGTTAGTTCACCCAAAAATGAAAATTAAGTCATTAATTACTCACCCCCATGCTGTACCAACCCCGTAAGACCTTCGTTCATCTTCGGGACACAAATAAAGATATTTTTGATTGAATCTGAAAGCTGGATCACTCTTCCATAGGCTTCCTAAGGGACTGGCTCTTGACGGCCCATAAAGTCATTAAAGAAAAGGTTTAAATATTCCATGTGCCTACAGCGGCTCAATTATAAGTTTATCAAGCGACGAGACTACTTTTTGTGCAAAAAAAACATAAATAACGACTTTATTCCACTATTCCATTACTTCCTTATGGGCGCATGCGTAACACAGTCTCATCCCAAATCGTCATATAACTGACGTTTTGGGACGTATTTTGACCATACGTCAATATCCGCCTTTTTAGGGCCCCCTTAAACGTCGGTAGATGGCGATCCCGGGCCGTCATACAACTGACGCTTTACCTTTAACGTCAGTTAGGTGACGGGTTAGGTTTAGGGTTAAGTTTAGGTCTGGGGTAGAGTTAGGATCCCATAACCTCATCTACCGACGTTTAAGGGGGCCCTAAAAAGGCGAATATTGACGTATGGTCAAAAGACGTCCCAAAACGTCAGTTATATGACGATTTGGGATGAGACCGGGTTGGCATGCGCGAGAACTGAGACGAGGACGTTCTCATTCGACTACTTCTTGTTACCGGCTGCTCACCGCTTAGGAGTTTTACCGCCACCTACCGTATAAAATGATGATCCATATATAAGGCGCTCCGGATTATAAGGAACACTGTCGTTTTTTGAGAAGATTAAAGGCTTTTAAGTGCACCTTATAGTGCGGAAAATAGGCAATTTGAAAAGCGTATGTACAGCGCGCATCTTCCTCTGCTTGTAAACAGAAAGTTTTGCGCTTCCAGCAATATCAGCACATCATCTTATACGGTAGGGGGCGGTAAAACTCCTAAGCGGTGAGCAGCCGGTAACACGATAACATGCCGGTAACATGCGCCCATAAGGAAGTAATGGAATAGTGGAATAAAGTCGTTATTTATGTTTTTTTCGCACAAAAAGTAGTCTCGTCGCTTGATAAACTTATAATTGAGCCGCTGTAGGCACATGGAATATTTAAACCTTTTCTTTAATGACTTTATGGGCCGTCAAGAGCCAGTCCCTTATGCGGTCTATGGAAGAGTGATCCAGCCCTCAGATTCAATCAAAAAAAATCTTTATTTGTGTTCCGAAGATGAACGAAGGTCTTACGGGGTTGGTACAGCATGGGGGTGAGTAATTAATGACTTAATTTTTTCATTCATTTCCTTCATTTTTGGGTGAACTAACCCTTTAACAATGGACAGTGTTTACACAAACTCAGGTATTGTAAATAGCAAGTAAAATGATGGTTTATTGAACAATGGTTCAATCAGGTCAATAACAGGGCAGGCAAATGAGAGGGTGAGTGAGATGGTGAACGAAGCAAACTCCAGAATCCATTGAAAACAGAAAACACGAGGAACACAGGGAACGCTAAAAACGTTTACAATGATTCGACAAACACAAGACGAAAGACAAGGTATTAAATAGGCTGACTGATGAAGTGCAGCTGGTGCTGATAACGAGACTGATAATCAGCGTGCCGCCCACATGAAACAATTAGGATGAAGGAACACACACACACACAAACACAAGAACAGAATGATACAGCATATTTACCAACAATGACAGTACCCTCCCCAACGAACCTACTTGTCGATTGTAATCATCTATAAGGGAGTGATCCAGGATGTTCCTAGCAGGTACCCAACTACTCTCCTCCAGACCGTAACCCTCCCAGTCCACCAAGTACTGAATCCGTGTCCCATCTGTCTCGAGTCCAGAATATGATTCACCGAATATGTAGGTTCACTATCTATGAGTCGTGGCGGTGGGGGAACCGGGGCAGGTTTGATCTTTGACACATGAAAGGCGGAATTAATTCTCCTGTACGCCGTAGGAAGTTTAAGACGTACTATTAAACTAAGACTAATAATCTTGGTGACAAGGAACGGGCCAATAAATTTGAGTGTGAAGTTGTAAGTAACGGAATGGAGTGGAATATTCTTGGTAGAAAGCCACACTTTTTGACCCACAACGTATACGGGAGGCCTTGACCGGTGACGATCGGCTTTAGCCTTAGTGTGTGCCCCAACTTGGAGCAGAGTCTCACAGGACGAAGGCGTGAGTGGAGGGAACTGCAACCTCGGATTCCAGACTTGTAAAAATTGGTGGCTGGTACCCTAGACCAGTGTTTCCCAACCCTGTTCCTGGCGGCACACCAACACTGTGTGTATTCTTTGTCTCCCTTATCAAACACACCTTACTCAACCCATCAGCTCATAATCAGGTGGGTTAATGAGCTGATGAGTTGAATCGGGTGTGTTTGATTAGGGAGACAAAGAAAACACGCAGTGTTGGTGTGCCGCCAGGAACAGGGTTGGGAAACACTGCCCTAGACTACACTCAAATGGAGAGAGGCCCGTGGATGACACTGGTGATGAGTTATGTGCGCACTCAACCATAGACAGTTGCTGACTCCAGGATGAAGGATTCTTGGAAACTAAACATCAGAACATTCTTTCCAAATCTTGGTTGGCTCACTCGCTCTGACCATTGCTCTGGGGATGATAACCCAAAGACAGACTAACTGTAGCTCCTAATAATCCACAAAACTCTTGCCAGAATCTGGACACAAATTGAGAACCCCTGTCAGAAACCACATACATCGGGAGGCCATGTAATCAAAAGACGAATCAATTACAGTCACCGCTGTCTCCTTGGCTGAAAGTAATTTAAGCAAGAGAATTAAATGTGCTGCCTTCGTGAACCGGTCCACTACTTTTAAAACAAGCGTCAAGCCATTAGAGGGCGGTGACAAAATCTAGTGCTATGTGGGACCAGGGTCTTGAAGGGACAGAGTGGTTGGAGTAACCCATAAGGAGGTCGGTTAGACGTCTTACCAACGGCACAAACTGATCAAGCCAAAACAAAATTCTGAATGTTACGAGCCATTAAAAGGCCTCCAAATCGCTGCTTTACTAAACAACTAGTGTTGTTTACTCCTGGATGATAAGCCACCTTAGGGGAATGACCCCTTTGAATATCCTTGAACAATAACCCCTCCTGAAAAATCAATCGATTCGGTGGGCAACCGGGCGAAGGCATTACCCCATCTGAGTGTGGAGATAACTACCTTCTCAAACAAAATTAACTCGGGGATAACCAAGCATTCGGATGGATCAAAAATGCGAGATAAGGAATCAAGTTTGATGTTCTTGGACACCAGGCAGTATGAGAGATAAAAGTCAAATTTGTCTGAAAAAAAGTGCCCACCGAGCCTGCCTGGAGTTAAGTCTCTTAGCAGATCTAATATATTCAAGGTTCTTGTGATCGTTCCAAACTATAAAAGCTACCCCTACCCTTCTAACCAATGACGCCACTCCTACAACGCTAACTTGACAGCCAACAACTCTCTGTTACCAATTTCATAGTTTCGTTCAGCGGGTTATAAACGATGGGAAAAAAATGCACAAGGATGCATCTTGTCGTTTGAGGAAGAAAGAACTGCACCTACCCCCACCTCTGATTCGTCGACCTCCACCATGAACTGACGTTTGCGATCAGGGGAGACTAAGATCAGAGCCGATCGTTCTAGGGGAGGTCAAGGAGGTCAGAGGTCCGGCTAGTTCACTGAAGTTGCGAATGAAATGTCGATAGAAATTGCCGAACCCCAGAAACCGCTGTAGGGCCTTACGGGAATCTGGACTTGGCCAATCCATCACAGCGCTAACCTTGTCAGGATCCATACACATTCCCTCAATTCCCTGTGGTGTGTTTCCCATACAATGACGTAATTCAATATTTCACTACCATAGTACGATGCATCGTTAGAAAAATCAACTAGCTTGTCACGACTGTTTCCCGAAACCCACTGTCGCAAAGTGTCGTTCAACCTTGTTGGTTTCGCACGTGGTGGAGTAATAACTACTTTTAATGAAACTGTTTGAGATCCAATTAACGCTAGATTTGTTTTATATAAATTACAGACATGTCATCTGAGGACTATTTCTAATTGTTCTCAGTTTATACCTGAGAACAGGTATAAACTGCTTTATTACCAGACTCAATATTTGGCTCGTTCTTACATAGTAGAGCACGTTCGCACATGCGCACTCTTCAAACACGGTACTTCAAATCTTTTGAAAAACTAAAAGACGTAAATTCCATTTGTATGTATTCTAAATAAAAGGCACCGGTTGTACTGAGTGTCAGCTTGTTTATTTTGCTCAAGATAAGGATTTATTACCTCCATGTCATGCAATAGAGAAACGATGCCTCTAACCACAGGTCGAGAGCTGCCGTTCAAACCACCCAACTTTGCGATGCTGTTTGCGAATGTCCATTGGAACGATGGTTTCGGGAAACACCGACTCGTTAAACTATGCAGATAACAACGGAACTTGCGAGCATAGTTGGCTAACGATGCTTTCAGGAAACGCACCCCAGAATGAGACAGCAGATTTACCATCCGTGACAGGTGTCTTCAAACTGAAACTGTGTGGTATGTTGTAACCTTGTGATAAAACCACCGCCTCATTGACCTGACAGTATATTCTAAATAAATGTTGAGTCAAAAAGTATGTTTACTAATTTTTCAACATAAATGGGCATTTTGATATAAAGTTTGGAGACTTCTGATGGTGAAATGTAATATGACTTTGAAATATTTCTTTCAACAAGAATGTCTTCAGTTCAATTCTGCTCTGTGGTGAAAAAATAAAATAAAAAATAACAAGTACACACTACACACCTATATTTAGTACCTGGTATTTGCCCCTTTGGCATGAATAACTTTCAGACTCATAAACCTCAGTAATGTTCCTTCTGATTGGCTCATGCAGCTGTTTTGATCTTGGAATTGCAGTACCATTCTGTATACCTCAATACTGCTTCAAACCAAACCAGTTTAATGAGGTTCTCCTTACTGTATTTGCACCTTATTATTATATAAATTTGTACATCTAATTGTATACTGATAATAAATAGAAAGAATAACAATACGAATACACATAGATGTGTGAAATAACAGAAAGCCCCATACCTTGTGTGGAAAGTATTGGTAGTATTCAGATCATTACAAAATGTACATTTGCTAAATTAAGTGATATTGCATTTTATCTATTGACACTTGTGAAAAGCCATTCCAATATCTGTATGTGCAGATATGTTGAACTTAACATTTTAATATTAACATTTTTCCATGTTTTTGTTTTGTTTTTTGAAGCACTGTAAAATGTCAAATAGCGTGTTGTTCTTTTTTAATGCCGATTAGTATCACGACTGTGAACCATGAGTTGCTAATTGTTATTGCTTGTGACAGGACAGTGCTATTAGGAGGAGGGACATTCTCATTCAAGAGAGTCTGATTGGGGGAAAGAAATCAAACATACACTTTAGTGCAAGACGAGTCATCCATATGTTTGGTCCAATTTGCACTACTTTTGCATATAAAAGGTTTCAACTCTAACAAACATAGAATAAAAGTGGCAAAAACCTATTGATGTTTTAATCTACTTGTTTTGTTCCTTACACGCAAATATCTCACATCTGACCATGTGTGATGTTAACAAAGCTTGAGCTTCCCTTGGGTAAAAACAGCAAGTGACAGTACTAAATAAAATATTCCATTTCTGTCTCACACACTTTCTGCAACCTGATCCCTCCATATCATCCACAAAAAGGAGTTAAATTAGACGAGTCTCCCCACTCCCTCAGGTCCTGCTCAAGCTTGTATGCCAGATAAAAGCACAGTGATATGTAGATATCTCTGCAGCTTCAAAATTCCCATGTCTTCATCTGTGAATGATGGCAAGAATAACCAATAGAAAATGACTCATTTTCTTTGGATGTGATGTGAGACATTCTCATTGGTTAAGGTAACACCAGATAGATTTTTAAACTTCATAATATATTTGTGATGTGATGACTTCATAGTCTCTTGTGATGGTACATCGACTTACAATAGGTTGAATGACACGTCTGCCATAGCCAGACGGGGTCTGTAGCGTTTTTAATTGTACTTTTAAACTTCAGGTTTCGGGTAGTAACCGGCGAACAAAGAGAACTACAAAATTCGACTGCTTGACGGCATACACGTCACTTCCACCACCACCACCCCACTTCCTTAAAAAAAGGACGTGCGAGCCAAATGTTATAGTCATGGCCGAAGCAGTACAGAAAAACAAGAAAGCAAAGTTTTTATCGGAGCAAAGAAAAAAGAGAAAGTGATCGCGTTAAAGGCAGATCAGGGGTCAACATTGGGCCAGCGTTTTCTTGCTGGCATGAGCTGAAGGAGGAGGAGGAGGAGGAGGGGGAGGGGGAAAGTTAGACACTCGCATAGACTGTCTAACTTTGACTAGTAAGTGTATTGCTTGCATACTATCTCTTTGTTTTTTTGTTTGTTTTTTTTTTTGTCTGCCTGACTGTTACGGAAGCTATCTTATCATTCGTTTATCTTCATGAATCAAGTATGATAGTAGAGTGGCGAATTATCAATCTGGTACCTAGTAAACGATATTCTAGTAAAAAAAAAAAAAAAATCAAATGAAAGCCTATGCCTAAATGGCGTGTATAAATTTGGTAGGGGCTACATTCTTGCAAGTAAATATATAAGATGAACAAAATCATATTTTAGGATACCTAACATGTCTTTGATATTCGTTTATTTTTTCTTGCCTCAAGCTATAATGCAAATCGATTTGTAAAATTTGCAGATTCATTTATGGTAGCTTGATAAAATAATATTGACGATATATGGTTATCTACCACTCAAAAATTGCATTGAAGCATCATATAGATTCAATAAAACGGTAACCAACAGACTAGGCTACTATAATGGCGCTGGCTTGTAAACGTGTGCATCGTGATCATTTGTCGTTAGAAAAAAAATAAAACCCATGAAATGATATTCATATAACATCCTGAAATATATGCCACTGTACCTGTGATGAAGAAATTTCACACGCGACGCAAGCAGAACACCTGCATGTGACCTCCTAGTGTTCAGGACTATCATGGTTGTCAACAAATGCGCGTGTATGTAGGATGATAGAGTTTACGACAGTAGTAGAGAACAATACTGTTTCCCCAACTGTAGGGGGAACCCGAGACCAAAAATAAATTTAGCAAATTTGACAGGACCACAACAAACAACAGAGAAGAACCAGTGACACACCCTGTCCTGTGAAAGGGAGTCTGGGGATTTGGCTCAACAGATGAAGTTGAGAAGAAAATGAAAGGCGCATAAATGGTGGACATTAAACAGAGAGTGCTTTCAAAACCAATACAGTACTCTCCATTTATTGTAACTAATGACAAATCGATTGAGATTTGAACCTCTCTGACTTGTTGATCTTCCAGCGGGTCTTAATGCACACAATTTCACATTTAGCATATACAGCATAAAAACCTGACAGAAAAGCTTTTGTTTTTTTTTTCTGTTATTGTTTTTTTGCATGATGATAAAATGCATTTTAAGAAATTAACTAAAATCAGCAGGTATAACACTCATGGACAGAGTTTTGTCAGGTTAGTATTGTATTTGCAGTCTGTGTGTTTCTCGAGTAATAAAGTAATAAGCATGTTCAAATGTTTTGAAGGAGAATTTGCTATGTATGCGAGATTTTATAAGTAATAAATTATAAATTAATAAAGTAAATAAATTAAATAGTGTGCCTTGTTAGGTTACCAGAGTTTAACTGTTGTTGTTAGGTGTATGTTTTGTTACACAGGTGAGACCAAGTCATTGTCAAGTTGCAAGTCCTCGAGTTTAAGCTTCAAGTCTTAAACAAGTCATTAGTGCTTTTTGCACAAATTACTGTCTCAGTGTTAATTACTAAAGTAAATAAAATATATACTAATTTATATCAATAAGGCTTTTAAAATATGATATAATATAATAAAATTATCATATTTATTCAAACTTAATGGATGTCGATAGGTTGGTTGTCTGATTGGTTGAATATGAAGAATGGCAATGCAGATTTAAAATAAATAAATAAATAAAAGTAACTGTTCATTGGGAAATTTAATTGTGATTTGCTATACATCAAGTTTAAAATATTGAGTCCCTGGTTAAATTATTTTGTTAACACGACAGTAATTGTACTAGAACATTCCTATTTCCATGGCGACATATCAAGCCTCACTTGACACTTTTTGGGTCTACGTGCCTGTCATTTACAAAACGTAACGTAAATCCATCCATTTCTCCCAAAAGACATGAAAGTGAGTGGCTGGTGAACAGGGAGAAGACTTTCTAGTTACCTATAGGCTAAAATGTGCACTTGTTGTGGGGGGAAAAAATATCATGTCTCAAAATTACATTTGAAAAGTTTATTATTTCCGCTTTTAGACATCAGTGTTTTTTTTTTCTTTCTTAAATTATAAATAATTCGCTAGTACTTGTGCATTAAAATAGTACTTGTGCAAAAGTCTTGAGTCATTGTTGCCAATAAGTCGAGTCGCAAGTCATCAAATTTGGGACTCGAGTCCAAGTCAAGTCAGAGTCATGCTACTCGAGTCCACAACCCTTTTACACATACATTTATTTATTTATTTACTTTTGCTTCGTTAGTTGTGATGTTTTGTTTTAAAAGTTGAAGGAGTATTATAAGGCTAAGGAAAAATCCCAAATATTTTTCCCATGTGTGCTGCTTTCCTTTAGCTTTACCTTATGGTCAGATTAATTAAACGCAATGTGTTGTGTCTGCAGTGCACACACCTTATTCTAAAAGTTTAGCAGAGTTGTTTTTCAAAAAACAGTCCCACGCAGGGCTCTACTGTACATCCATTCTTCTATCATTTAAAATCTTTATGAAAAACTTTGCTTTAAAAGTCTATTTGTGCCAGCCCCCCTTAATAGAGGCCACTAGGTTTGACATTTTGTCATCTGAGAGAAGCTAAAATGTCTTAAGTTCTCCCACTGCATTGCATGACCCCAACCATGGCAGAGAAAGTTAGCTAATCTTTCGAACCAGATTCATCAGATATAAATAAAAATTGACACAAGCTTATTGATTCTTCAATGATTGGATCTGCATGTCCAAACCCCCTTTTTATATCAGTCAAGGAACTGTGTCCCCTTGACAGAGAAGTGATATCTATCCCAGAGCTGCGTGATCAAAGTGTATAGATGGAAGTCTGACAGATATAAAGAACTAAGAGTCTTCCTGTGCGTAGACCCAGAGGCAAGACTGCACTATCACCACGTCTTCCACTGGCAGATGGATGCCACAGGGACAAGAGAAAGCTCAGATTCAGCAGTTCAAAGCCAAGACACCCTGAAAACAGCTTGAACACTGATGGGAGAAATGATGACATTATGCTCCAACTCAACAAAGGCAAGTGGAATGAGGCAACACACTGAAGCAAGACTATATTAAGTAATGGACACTGAAAGAAATCGGTCAACTTCCGATTTCTAATTATGTCCTTTCGAGCTTTGGCATTTCAAAGTGTATCAAAAATTGCCAGCCACTGCTGTGTAATGTAATTATGCAAATACCTAATTTTCTCCAAAGGTATGTGACTTTAATTAGAGCAAAGGTGTCCCCCGCCGAAGAGCGGGCATGCTGGTTGGACAGATCCCTAATCTGTTTGGAAAGATATTATCTCACTGTACAGAAAGCATATTTTTCTATGGAGCTTGGAATAGTCACTCTAGAAGTGGGGCTGTTAATCATAGCGCAATCAGAAGCTAATTATTTCTGCTCCAAAGGAAAAAGGAGACCTGAAAAAAGGGCACTTCTGTGCCAAAAGAGTGAAGTGTTGCTTTACACTGAGAGGTTAAACGAAAAAGCAAAGTTGCTTTTTTTTCCCAAAGTATTAAAAATAACCTGATTGATTGAGGCATGAGGGTTAAGGGTGAGCTAATAAGAGCTACAAAGAGGCCTAATGGTCTCACACAAATACCGGCTGCCAGAGTGGCCAATGATTCAGCATTCAGCCTGGAAAACTATGGCGGCAAATCAATGACTAAAAGATCCGAGCGCACAACTGATGCTGGCACGCGTGGTAAATGACTTCCGTGAGAGGAAAACAGATGTACATGTGAGGAGACAGAACTCGCAAGCTCATTCAAACCCTGCGTACAATTCACTTGACTTGAGACATAAGACATCACGCCGACTTTTGGGGACTTTAGCTTATTCACTGTATCCCCCAGAGTTAGATAAGTCCATCTCTGTGTGTGCTGTAACTCTATATGACGCACCCACCGTTACCCTAGCTTAGCACAAAGATTGGAAGTAAATGGCTCCAGCTAGTATACTAATCCCAATAAGAGACAAAATAACGCAAACATTTTCCTATTTACATGTTGTGATTTGTATAGTCACAGAGTGTACAAATAACAAGGTCATATGAGACAGCCATCTTTTAACCGTATAAATATTGGGAACTGTATTCTCAGAAGGCGAAGCACTACTGCTTGGGCGGAGTGATTACCGCAGCACCTGAGACGCACCGTGGTGAGAAGCAGAGAGTTCTTTCAGAGTTGGAGTATAGAGTCAGCAATTACTAGATAGTAAAAGCATAGTTTACAATCATGGGTGTTCACTGTATTGTAAAGAGCTGTGACAATAAAGAGAGACGAGGTAATACCAAGCCAGTTCTCATCCCAAGGCATCATATACAACGCTTTTGCCAAAGCGTAGACATCCAACGCACATGCCACCCTTTAGGGTCAAATGAGACGCAAATATATACATGGGGCAAAAGGCGCCTCCTAGTGGTCTAACCCTAACCCTACCCCATACCTAAACATACCATAACCGATGCATCTCATTTGACGCTAAAGGGTGCCATGTGCGTTGGATGTCTACGCTTTGGCAAAAGTGCCGTAAATGACGCCTTGGGATGAGAATGCGTTATAATACCATGGTGTTTCATAGAATTCCAACCAAAAAGGCATCCTGATTAATAAATATCACAGAACACAAATAAAGAATTATTATTACAGGAATCGATATATTTTACAAGCAATTGATTACAGCTGAACCAAATGTATTCAACAGCATGTAATACAGTAATGTTTGATAATTGCATTACAATATGAAAGAATAAGGGGAAAGTAGAACAAGGCAAATTGTTTTTGCATAATGAACCCATAGATAGTAGCCTACCCGTACTGGACAAGGTCACTGGGCTGGCCTGGAATCCGAGCGTCTCAAGTTCAAAACACTTTATTTGTTCCTTAGGGGCAATTAATGAAGCCACATAGAGTAACATACAAAAAAAATCCCACATCCAATAAACAACACAATATCCACAAAATACATATTAATTATCATCTACTGTAATTGATACCTATATATTGTTTTTTAAATAATTAAAATCAATGCCTGGTAAACAGGAAGGCTAGCGATTGGAGACTGCATCTCCTTTTGATTGACAGCGATTTTGTACAATAAAAGTCACACCTTCACATCCGCCTCTGCCCCTCCCCACTTGTCGACCACGCTGCCAAGATAGGTGAAGCTTTCCACTTCCTCTAGTGCTTCTCCTTCTAGCCTGATGGGAGCCATGTTGTAGTTGTTGACTTTAAGGATCTTGCTCTTTCCTTTAATGAGTCCAGGGCTTGCTGAATGAGTTGCAATGATGTTGGTCTTTTCTTGCATTTGTTGCTGAGTGTGGGAAAGAAGTGCCAGGTCATCAGCAAAGTCAAGGTCTTCCAATTGTGTCCAATGTGTCCATTGGATGCCATTTCTCTTCTGGGCGGTTGACACCTTCATTACCCAATCTATTGCCAACAGGAAAAGGAAGGGGGACAAAAGGCACCCTCTGTTTGCACTTGGAAGGCATCGTTAAGCTGCTGGCCATATACCACTCTGCAGGTCATTCTCTCATATGAGTTCCCGATTATGTTAGTGATCTTTGCTGATACCCCATAGTGTCTCAGACTCCAGGTGGTCTGCCTATCCACGCTGTCAAAAGCCTTCTCATAGTCAATAAAAGAGTAGTTATCTGGTCAATGCAGGATCTGCTCTTTCTGAAGCCAGCTTGTTGGTCCCTGAGATGTGGGTCAACCGCATCTTTTATCTTGTTTAGGAGGACTCTATTGAATATCTTGCCTGGGGTTGACAACAGTGTTATCCCCCTGTAGTTGGAGCAGGAACTAAGATCACCCTTCTTTGGGAGCTTGATCAGATTTCCCTCCTTCCATTCTGTTGGAATGTCTTCCTCCTCCCAGATGTTTTGGAATAGAAGATAGAGCATTTCCACAATGGTCACTTCAGGAATGGTGTCTGGCCCGGCTGACTTCCCGTTTCTCAATTGCTTGATGGCCTTATACTTTTCTTCCTTCGATGGAACGCCACCAATTGATAGGAAAGTCACAACTGGCTGGCTGGATATTTACTGGGTTTAGTGGAGAGGGTCTGTTCAAGAGGTCCTCGAAATGCTCTGCCCATCTATGCTTTTGCTGTTCTATCCCTGGAATAGATCCTTTTACAGTTGGTAAACATGGTGATGTTTTTTTGTGGGCGGAGCTTAGATGGAGGCAGAAAGATCCATCTGACCGCTTCACTAACGCTAGTTAGCAAGGATTGTTAGCTTGTTTTTTTAACAATGACTGGAAAAAATCTGATATTATCTTAATGTGTAAGGTCACTCAGTGTCCAGGACCGCGGTTGTTATTTTCAAAAGTTATTTTTAACGGACGGAACCAGATTGGCTGACCTGTAGCCGCCTACACGCTCACTCAATGCATGGATGATCTGACAGGATTAACGTACGTTACCTTGGTTGAGTGGCCTGACTTCTACACCTATCCTATAGAGAAACCGATCGTAAAGAGAAACTGAGGGCATCTTTAGATGCCTATATGGTCCTGTAACTACAAGACTTGTGTGTACGATCCGCAGTTCTGCCGAGCCAGCGCCAAGACCACGGCAATGTAAAGAGTGACATTACAGTGAGATTTTAATGATGTGAATAATTTCTAGAAATAAAAGTTCCAGATACAACATATTCATTTTTCCTCAATTCTTGCACCAAACAACACAACACGATGACATTTCATAATAGTAACAATTATTTAAGCTCCTTATTATGTAGCCGAATTTGTGCTGTTTTGTATTGACCTCCTCCAGTTTTCACTTTGTTTTGCCTCCAGCTAGCGCCGTGACGTAACTGTGACGTCGGCACAAAAGAGGTTTATAGCTTTTCCAAGATTTCCCTGTCTCTAACTGGCCTCTCCTTTACCTGAGAGCTTTTTGATGTTTGTTTACAGCTCTCTCATGTTACCATTTTTAGCCACATATTCTGCCTCTGCTGCCAGGACTTCCATGTAATTTCTCTTGTCTGCCATTATACTTCACTTTACTATTCTTTTTGCTTCTGCATACTGCTCTTGGGCCTTGGCTTTTTTAGAGCGAGCACTCATGGTACCGACCACACTGAGACTTTCAACACACCGGAGAAAGCATCACACAACATGCTGGAAACTCCCACTGCAACATTACAATAATAGGCTACTTTTATCAGCTGGACGTTGATAGGCGGCAAAGCTGAACTAATGAACCTCGTACCATGGTAACGTTACATTTGTGGTGTTATCTAGCATAAGGCATGTCACTAACTATTTGTGTATCTTTGACAATCAGCAATGTCAACATAGGTGAATGTATAATATGATAACAAAAACGGTTAGCGAACTAGACTGAACAATTTCAGTGTAACAGTAAGATCGTAGGAAGTAGCATTACTGTACTTTACGTGTCTGGAAATGTGTATTATAAACAATATGATAGTGTGGGATGAGTGATGTTGTAGTTTACCTTGCTATTTCATTACAGTTTAGCATTATTTCAGAATATTTGAAAACTTGTAATTTACCACAATAAAAATAGTGGAGGATAGTGGAAATAGTTGATCCGATTCACGTTTGGCATGACGAGCTTCAGCAGATAATTTTTTTGTTTGTTTGTTTGTTTTTTATATTTATGTGGAGTTTGTGTTGTGCTGAAGGCAGGTCATTTTTTGGTGTTATCAGACTCCAGTTAGCTGCAGTGCCGTCGCATAGACTGTATACAGAGAATGTCTAATATGGGAGGAGAGAGGGTTGGGAGCGCGCATGCACGTCACATCTGATGGATTTCATAGAAAATCCAACCCGGAGACTTCACATAAAAATAGGAATACTGGCCTTCAGAGGTAATAGCAAAACCTGACAAGTGGATCATTGTAATGCGTGATTACAACACTGTCAAAAAAAAAAGGTACGAAAGCTGTCACTGGGGCGGTACCTTTTCAAAAGGTACACTTTTGTACCTAAAGGGTGCACATTGGTACCTTCATGGTACACTTTTGTATCTAAAAGGTGCATATTGGTACCTTCATGGTACACTTTTGTCACTAAAGGGTGCATATTGGTACCTTCATGGTACAATATGCACCCTTTTGGTACAAAAGTGTACCTTTTTGAAAAGGTACCGCCCCAGTGACAGCTTTCGTACCTTTTTTTCTGACAGTAAATAAAAATGGATTCATTTTAGAAGAAAAGTTGCATAAAGCACCTTTAAGAAAGACAATTGTAATGAACTGTAGCTGTACCTTTTAAATATGCAGTATGCGGACATGTAGATGGAAAAAAAAAAGAAATTAAATTAATCAATACGGCATTTCAGAATGTTTGTAAACAATAGGCACCACGAAACTTCCGGGTGGCAGAACGTGAGCGGCTTCTACTGACTAGCTGAAGAGATCCAGCCGGCTACTGTAACAGTTACATAGTTAAACACATTGTTGTTGATCAAAGTTGAATCAATGATGAAAAATGTGGTAACGCATCCTTTTACAGTACAGTACATACAGTGTACTTACCTAGAAAGTACTGGCTAATATACAGTAAGGTAAGTACATGGAACAGGGGTAGGTTTAGGGGTAGGTTCAGGGTTAGTAGTAGTTATTACACAGTAATTGTAGTTACTAAAATAAATACATAGTATGTACATGGGTAACTGGACTGTTAAAGGAAGCGTTACGGAACATGTCTTGTGTTTGGGGTTGAGCTGGCAGATTTACAGCAAAAGGTGTAGGGGTTTTATCGATTTCTTGTGGGTGAGGAGGTCATAGTGGGTGAACGTTGTGTCGTCAAAAGTAGGAAATCTTAATGATGTCCTAAATTATATGATTCATCCAATGTTTACATTTCTGCTGCCAACCCCTTAAACTCTGCTTCATGTATTCTCAAAACAGTCCATCTACAAAATCATAGCAGAGCATTTATCTTCAGCTGGGACTATCATTCGAGACTAATATTAGTAAACTTTTGAAGATCAGACTCATCTGCCTGAAGTAAAAGAGGACTGCCCACTCTCATGCATTGACCGTGAGACTCATGCAGCTGTCACTTTTCACACGCTCTCACGCCACACAGCCATTTTTTTTTTTTCACGCAACTTGCCGAAATGTATTATCTTATATAAGATCAACCAATCAGTGTTTTTCAACCGCGCAAACAGGTTAATATAACAGCTGGAGAATATTTGCCACATAACATTTACCTCAGGAAAGCCATTTAACGACCATGATAGGCCTATAGCACGTTATTTATAGTAGGCATACTATATTACATATTTGTTATTTTTTTTACTTATATCATTTACTCTAAGGTGCACAGCCTTTTTTTCTAATTCTTGACATGTATATTTGGTTTCACCTTTGAAATTTCTGCATTTCACCTATGTTGTCTGGTTTACTAATCTAAGCTTTTTACTGAATCTAGCATTGAATACTATGAATATTGTTGATTTTATGAGAGATTGCTTGTGATGTTTCTCATTTGCGCTGTGATCCAAGTCACTTTGGATAAAAGCCTCTGCTAAATGAATAAATGTAAATGAACCGTAGAGTTGAGTGGTTCTCAAATAAGTGATGTATCATTTGACACTCAGTGACACTTATTTCAGGACATGAAGAGCTCTACTAAGAGGAAGATTAAATAAATCTGTCGGGGGGCCTCCAGAACCAGGGTTAGGAATTATTGGTAGAGATATTTAAGTACATCATAAATACATTTACAACAGACTGATCAGAATGGCACTGTTCAAATTCAGTTGAACTCATTTCTCTGAATAATCCTCAGTGCTCCAATTTGTGTCCAGTTATCAAACCAGAAAGAAGAGAAAGAATAAATGCCGCAAAAGTCCTAAAGATAAATCATGATTAACCTGCTATTTGAACAGCCTTGCAGCACTGGCAGTCAAAGCCCCTCTCAAGAGCTGAGAAGTCACTAGATGACACAAGTCCATTAAATTCAATATAGCCTATTGTACTGTAATTCATTGATGTGGGCCTTCTCATCCAGATGCTTTGCCTTGCAAACCATAGGCATTCTTTACCAGGCTATATTCAGATAATATCTGAAATGTTTTGAGCACATCACATGCTGGGCTCATTCAAAAAATCCATTTGCAAAACCTTGACTGACAGTTCATAAAGAAATTGCTATCAGCATTTTGATAGCAACAGATAAGCCAATATCTGGGGGCTTTTACCACCTGATGCTCAACCTTAACTGTGATAATCACATTTTTATCCAGTGTAACATAACATTCCACATTAGCATGCAGCTGAATATTGCTTCAGCCCACATTCTTAAGAGACCGAATCAGCAAAAAATGTTACCTGGACCTTAAGAATGAGAGAAAGATTGCAGGTTAAAAGGGCGCTGATGAGAACATGATGAAGTAGCTGTTAATGGCTATTCATATGATCACACTATCGATTTTTGATTCAATCCAATTATCCAAATGCTTTTATATATGGTTAATCATTTCTTGAAGCACTCAAACTTGTGAATTTGTGTGCCTTCACACTTCGTCTGGAGTAATGTTGAGGGTACGCATATGGTTTAGGACTCCAATCCAGGCAATTCTTGTTTTAAAGAAATTATGGCTATAAACTAAAGCCACTTCCTGCACAAAAATATTGAACCACATATGAAATGTTTTATAAAAGGCCTAGGCCAGGAATATGAGCTATTCGGTTACTTCAGTGAATTTATCTTTCCCACTGACAGCCCATCAGCTCTATAAATATGATATATGACATGAGCGCAGTATTGATAAATCCACTGTCACAGAGTAAAGATGCACAATGATTCTGATGACTATTTTTAGTATTATTCATGATTTATGACTAACCTTTTAAGCAGATATCAGCTCTCAGCCATCGATTGTAACGAGACACTTCTTCTCTATCAAATTAAATCTCTAAATTAATGCTTTTTCTAGAATCTAGGTGACGGGCATGACAAAAAAAAAAAGAGAGATATCACAGAGAAGTCATTAACTTACTTTACAAAGTTCCACTTCAGACGGGAAAGATTTTGTTTGTCCTGGTGGGTTTTCAAACAGCTCTCCAGGTGAATTCAAAGCACTGAAACTCGTTTAACATCTTTCCCTGACTGTCACAGTCCCGTCACGGCTTTGCGTGCTTAATCTGACTACTGAAGCGACCATCTGTTCTTTATTATCTGTTTCCAGAACGACAAGTGTCTGCTCCTTAAGTTCATGCTGCAGACCAATGCTTGGAATAAAGAGGTTAATAAATCCACGCAAACATTTTATGCAAACGATGTTGTAACAAACTGAAGTGTTTATTGTGATGTTTACCAGTGGGCGGAGGTTTTGCAGCATCAGCATAAATTGAGTCTGTTTCTATGGTTACCTGACGCTCCCGAGGATGCATCTGATCTGTGCTTTCAGTGGTTCTGTGCATGAAAGGATGCTAGACCTTTAAAACCCCATTTCTGTGAAATGCAAATGCTTGCTGTAACTACAAAAAAATAAAAATAAAAAATAATAATATATACAAGAAAAGTATGCACTGTTGTATTACTCTTTTTTTCAAGTGATTAATTCCCTTCAGAAAGTTGTGCGGTGCAAGCATGTTGCTAATAATACTTTAATGTAAATATTTATTGATATTTTCATGATTTAACAAATCGCAAGTTTTAGAATAATATTGTTCCCAATGCTTATTGCTTAAAGCAGTAGTTAAAAAAAAAAAAAAAAAAAAAAAAAAACTTTGCTGATAATTTACTCAACCCCATGTCATCCAAGATATCCATGTCATTCTTTCCTCAGTCGAAAAGAAATTAAGGTTTTGATAAAAACCTTCCAGGATTTTTCTCCATATAATGGACTTCAATGGGAACCAAACAGTTCAAGGTCCAAAAGACAGTTTCAGTGCAAACTGCAAACTGTTCAAAGGGCTTTAAACGATTTCAGATGATGAATAAGGGTCTTATCAAGTGAAACGATCGCTCAAATTTTAAAGGGGACATATCATGCTAAATCCACTTTTTTAGCCCTTAAATGCATTTTGTTGTATATTTGGAGTGTTTATAAGTGAAAATTATTCTCTTCAGGTGCTTCGTTTATATCTTTATATTCTTTTTTGGTCATATTCAGTTGATGAATAAGGGTCTTATCAAGTGAAACGATTGCTCATTTAAAAAAAAAAAAAAGTTTAAGTTTTATAAGCTCAAATGGTCGCCTTGCTCTGTTCTGTGATGAGCGTTCGTGACTCTCCTATTCGAACTCGTTCATCAAAATGAAACAAATCTTTTCCCGAGTCAACTCGTTCAATGTGTTGGTTGAATGAACCAAATGACATGAAAAAATATTCGTTCATTTTGATAAACGAGTTCGAACAGGAGAGTCACGAACGCACATCACATATAATCTTCTTCTTTTTTGACTGATCATAATTACTCCTCAATGGATCGAGTCCAGACCGAACTTCCTGACCAAAAAAATGTTGTGGGCGGGGTTCAGGCTGGCATCCAGGCTAGGAGCTGACAGTTTCAAATGATTTTTAAACAGCAAGCATAAACTCTGCAAAAGCAGCAGCCCTTCAGACGCAGTGTTTGAATTCGATTCACATTTTTATCCACAAGTGGGCTATAATAGTGATGTAATAAGGAGAATAGTGAATGAATTGTTGCTTGTTATTCCTAATTTAATGCTTATCTGTCTAATTTATAATTGCTTGTTGAACTCTTGTCTGGATTTACTGTCAGGATATATTTCAAAAGGACATCAGTTTGACATCAAGTTAAAGGAGTAGATCACTTTATAATGAAAATTAGCCCATGATTCACTCGCCATCAAGCCATCCTAGGTGTACATGACTTTCTTCTTTCAGACAAATACAATCAGAGTTATATTAAAGGGTTCAACAAAAAATGAAAATTCTGTCATTAATGACTCACCCTCATGTCGTTACAAGACCGTACGACGTCCGTTCATCTTCGAGACACAGTTTAAGAAATTTTAGATTTAGTTAGACTTTCTGTCCCTCCATTGAAAGTGTATGTACGATATACTGTCCTTGTCCAGAAAGGGAATAAAGACATCATCAAAGTAGTCACATCAGTAGGTTAGTTATGGGTCGATGTTTTGAAGCATTAAAAATACATTTTGGTCCAAAAATTACAAAAACTACGACTTTATTCCACATTGTATTCTTTTCCGGTTCTGTTGCCAAGCCGCGTTCACCGATGCTGATGATGTACTAATAACTAATTTATTAGCTGATATATAATTAAATGATTCGTGAATTCCACCACACATCTCTGCATGGTGAAAACGGCATCTCCCATCATTCCACTCTCCTTCATAGTGTCATCAAGCTTCGTCTTTGTCATTGTTTTTAAAATGCGCCCCTGGCGGCAAACAAATTACAGATTGTTCCTTTAAATGCATTGAGTGCCAAAAAACACACTATATAAATTTAAAACAGTGCTAGTGCCTTGGTGCTATATTCAAAAACATGGTTATACTATAGTTTGCTGTTTTTTTGTTGTTGTTTTTTTTTTCTCTGTCAAGGCCCTCATTGTGAAGCAGAAGAAATGTCACCCCAATTTCATGAGGGGAGATTATTATTTCTGGTCGCATGTAACTGCAAAGGTCATATTTGTTGATTTGTCAAAAGTGATCATCTCTTATTGGTGCTCTCTGTGTCTGGAATAAAACGGATCATGTATACATCATGATGAAGTGGGGAGAGAAGTCTATATCTGGTCTTATAATATTCAGCACTGTTATTTTCATATGTTAATAAAATATATAATTTAATGAGTGATTTAACAATGAAATTCAAACTTCAAATGACTTTGAGAATTCTCTTATGAATAATGACATAACAAAAGATTAAAATGAGTCCTTGCATGCAAGGAATATATGATTCCAATACCATGATTCCATTACTGCGTGAGGTTGTTTCCGAGAGGAAAAATGAAGTTGTAACAATCAAAATGCATGGCGAGTACATCTCCTTGATTATTGCTTCTGCTTGCAGTGCGATTTCATTCCTTTAGCACTTATAATATTCTTGTCAAAACTCTGTTTATCATGACTGACATGTCCAAAATGTAATGGGATTTGACAAAATTTGATTAATAATAAAAAAGATTCTCTATTATAGATCAGGCTCTAACTAATACCAACCATTCAATATTTAAGGTCTTAAAGGGACACTTCACACATTTGCATTAAGCTTTGTATCTTTAGAAACCCAGTCATATTTTTTAATGGTCATGACTACTTATTTTCCCCTGAGATGGAAGAAATAAGGATTTAAGTGTTTTACTTCCTGCTTATTATGACGTAAAAATCGTCATTTTGCGTCATAATAAGCAGGAAGTCATATTTAATTAAAATCTGTAGAGACTACAAACATTAGCTCATTATTATTCAGGGGTGTGGGACCCACTCACCCTACAGGTCTAGGCCACTTGCAGATTCTGAATCAATATCCGCCATCTTGTTTGGAAGCTAAGCTAACAAGTGCTGTGGAGATAGGAAATATGATAATGACGGAAGAAACTAAACATGATATGGAAGAAGAGGATTTTGAAATTCTGCTGCTCGAATCCAATGTTTGTGGCTGTCTTTACAAGCCGCAATATAGTGAAGAGCAGCTGAGGCTGATGGAGGAACCGGAGGCGGCTGCCTGTTGCGTCGAGGAGCCCAGCTGTGCATGTGCTCTCGCTGTGAACTACGAACACAGATGGAGTCTGTCTGCTGCAGAGACTTTCAACCATGGCAATTTCTCCTGAACGAAAGCTCTGAATCTGACGAGCACACGGACGTTTGTGTTGTGACTGAACATCCAGGTATCATGCAGTAATTCACCATATAGAAACAAATACAAACAATGAGTAATTCACTAATAATTTTCCAATGTAACGTTAACAGGGTTTGTTGTTGTGGGACGAAGGAGGCGGGAACTGGCGAATATTTAAACATTTTAATAGTAAAATGAACAAATACAAAACGAAAGTATAAGCCAGCAGCCCCTCATTGACGACTGCTGTAACGTTACTCACAACAGAAACAAAACAACATAAAATCAGGCCTGTTTCTCTCTCGATCTGCCGTCATTGCTCCTCATTTAATGCTTTCGCTCCTACGTGAGAGATGCGAGACCGGCGCACGCCTCACAGGTGTCTTTCATAATCACTCACGCCACCGGCCTCGCGCCGTCCTCTTACGTCCCTCACCCTCGATTGTCCTGCTCGCCACAGTCAACTAACTAGAAGTTTTGTGTTCACTGAATTTCAAACTCTGGTGGCAGCTAACGTTAGCCTTGTAGACGGAAGAGTGATTTCTCTGATGTGTACGCAGTTCCAGGTTAGTGGGTGTCGCTTGTGGAGCTGTGCAATGCGGTGCATTGTGGGAGTTGTTGTCTTACATACAAATGTGCCCCTCTGTTATTTGCTGTCTTTTTTCTCGGTCAAGAGGGCACCAAATTAAAAAAAATATTTTACATTTCACATCCACAAGTTTCCTACGCCCCATGAGGCCTTGCGTCAAAAGTGGGCACGTTTTCCGGTTCAAAGTAAACAAAGCGCGACTTGACATGCTTGACACTCGTTCATGCTGAGAGAGTTTAAAAAATATTAAGAATTTAAACTAATGTACACAGGAATATTCGTCGTCTTTTGGGAGGTGATGGAAACTAGTCGTTGGCAGGATCACTCTGATTTCGTTTTCGGCTTATATTCAAAACAATCATGTTTAAGCCACTGAATTAGTTTAGTCCGGTTATACAACTGCGAACAGCACATGTTGTCCCTGAGCTCCGTAACGACATCTCTCATAAAGATTTGCGTCTTTAAATAGTAAAATAATTCTCCGAAAAACAGCTAGCCTCTTCGCTAACTAACACACAAAATACCATTGGAATGCTACTTCCGCCGCCTTACCGGAAGTTCCACCCACTTTATTTTTTACAGGAGCACCCCCCGGAAACTTGTGGATACAGTAGTCAACATTTGAAGTGGATCAAAAAAAAGTTCATCAAAGTTGTCCTAAGACAAGAACAGATATTGTTAAAAATTAATGTAACTTTTATGAAAGGTTTTGATCCACTTCAAATGTTGACTACTGTATAGAGTCTATAGTTAATTTGGTCTTTTCCAAACTAAGTTTTTTCACTTTCATATGGTAGAGTAAGATCTCTGCCCATATTGGGTATCTTCAGCTGAACAACTCTTTCTGCAAATGGACTTTTTAACAAGCAGATCTGTGAAGAACAGGAAATTAGCAACTGCCCTGACTGTGAACATTGGGTACCCAACGCCCTCCAGAAAGTACTCACTGTTCACACATGACTGTTCAACCAATTATAGCAGTAACTGCATAATTGCATTGCGTAATTACGTTTACCGTGATTGGACTAACAACAGAAAATAATCAAGCTCCATACAAAGTGATTAAATGTTCAGCAGAAACCTGTCCCTGAATGTCAATAAATACTAGAAAATAAGTATGCATTATTATGATTTTATTTTAATTTCAAGTAATATGGTTTACTGTTAGCAAATTCATTTTCTTTTTGAGCGAAATAAAAGTATAATTTTCCCCTTTTTTTACAGTCATATGTTACATCTGTCCTTTTCACAGATTATTTGAAAACACTCCTTCAACTCCAACAAGTGAATGCGATTTCAGTAAAAGCATGTGCGCACAATAGAACAGGCAGGGCTTGCTGTGAAAAGCCTGTCAGTGGACCAACACAGCCAACAGGCATCAATTTGTTTCTCGATGTGATTACAAGCTCCACTGCACATTTGGGGCCACCAAAAAGAATTAAACATCTTGAAATATATCTGAGATTCATGCATGGATGAATGAAACAAACAAATTGACACGTAAACTGTGTCAAATTGGGAAAATTCAGTGATTGGGTAATTAAATTAATGAAACTCGTTTTATTCCGCTGTGACTTGAAAACACCATCTCTGGGTTTATGATGTAAATATTTGTTTTGACCAAATTGAGATTATGTATTCTATTTGATCATGTTATTTGCAGTCGTGTTCACATTTGTTTGTTTATTGGAGCGCTGGGATAAACAACATTTCTGATTGCGAAAGCTCCTTTAACCAGCATAGGGGGAGGGTTTTGTTTTACAGAGCATGTAAAAAATAAATAACTTTATTTCTAGGGCACTTGGCAATGCTCAGCTTTAGTAATATGGGTTTTTCCTTCAGTTTTAGGCTAGATTAACGAGTTGCCCTTTTGCTTTGAACGTTACCCATATTTCTAATCCCTGCGGCATGGGGAATCTTCATTAGAGAGAGATATATTGACCTTCAAGTGTCTTTATGAGAATGTATAGCAGTGTAAAGTAAACATTTATCCATGTGACTCCTCAAACTAGCATCATCGTTTGGACCTAAAAACGCCTCTTACCACCTTTTTCATCATATCAGAGTTCAGGAACCACGGCTCAGCTAAAATGGAGGCACATGCTAAATGTCAGGCCTACAAGGATATTGGTATACTATTCCCAACAGTGTTGGAGTGTAACTGGTCTCAGTTGAACGCTGAACGTGTGACGTATGGCACAAAAAAAAAAAAGAAAAAAAAAAAAAAAAAACACTTTTCAAGGCAAATGTCTGTCTCTGATTGTTTGACTACAGGTTTTCTGGTAATCTTTAACTGTCCACCAGGAAACATCAGTTTTTAACGTTCTGATACTGCAGCAATTAACACAACCCCCCTCTAAACACAATGTTGAACTGTGATTGTCCACATTACATGAGTCACATGGCCTCTTCCGGATTAAGTGAATGGTCCTATGCCATTTGCAGTGACTATATGGTGAGTTCAAGTCATGTCTGTCAAGTCATGAAGGTATAGGCCGCCATCTTGCTCTGACAAAAGTGAGTTGAACGCACCTGATGTAGTGAATGACTGCCCACATTGAACACACCAATTGACTCCAGACCTTTTTTCAAGGTAACGTTTTAATTCTTGCCTAAAATCTCCACCTCCATTTTAGATAATAATGTTATTTATCTAAAATCACGTTTTCTAATATAAATTATGCTTTATAACTGGAATTAAATGTATCTGTTCAAATATTTTGATTAATGCTGTCACACTAATTGAGATCCTGTGACATTTAATCTAATCTCCCATATTGCATGTTGAAAACAGTTATTGTTTGTTTACAGTGTTAATTAATGCAAAACATGTTCAGATATCTGAGATTGTACTCAAATGTTCATTATCACTTAAAACCATAGAGACAGATTGAAATACATATTCTGGCAAAACAACGGCAAGAACGGGTCCATCAGGGATACTTAGAAACACAAGCATATTATCTGCAATTATCTGCAAATTTGTATACATTTAATTAAGAAAATAACAGAATAGCTTCATGAATTGTATATTGCCATCTGCTGCAATGCCAATCCTTTTGAGAGACAAGATTTTAATAAATGAAATGGTCAATATTTTAATTCTTTCAGTCAATCAAGTTGACCTGAAGCATTTCAAAATCTTTTTTTTCATGTTGATGGCAAGAGGCATCAGGGGAATTTCTGGTTGCTGCATTATGTATTTAATTATTAATAATACAATCAACATGTTAAAGAGTTGTCTAGGATATTAGATGGCCTACAATCCTACAGAGAGTGATACTAATCAGCTACCAGCCTTCATCAGTTGTTTAATTTTCTCACCACGCTACTTCTTATTAGTTTGAAAATGTTAATCACATTAATGTGTACTGCTGTGCATCCAAGCAATTAATATATGCTGACATAAAATGCTGAGGAACTGCAATAAACCAGTGAAATTACCCATATCAGTGATAACAATCATGATTCTTCGAAAAACACTGTCATCTTCTTTTAAAATGTATAAGGCAGAGTTGTTTCATTCCTGGACCTTTTTACGTACATGGAAAATACTGTGGACAATTTAAATGTTCTTGAAACACTTGCTGCATATTGCTTTAATGGAAGAGAGAATTTACTCAGAATTGTCCTTCCTGGCAAATCATGATTGATCTAATTGTCTTGCATTATAGTTTGCAATAAACTCATAAAATGTTTTGCAGTTACATCCCAGCAATAAAATGCTCAGTGTGAACCCTTTTCTCACTAAACAGAGATTAGATATTACACACTCTGGTGACCCTTTTATTATAGCTTGTAATTAGCACAATGCTAAGTGTATATTAAGTAGTCAACTGATGATTAATTAGCAGAAGGTTAAACATAACATTGCTCTACTTTACTATTAATTCCAATAAGATTGCTTCTTTGTGTCATGATCCGTGTTTAAGAGAGAATGAAACGACCATCTGTCTGACTACAAACCTGCTTAAATATCTGAAAAGTCTTAGTAGACGGATCACAATCACCTGGAAAGTGTATCTTCTAATTTTACAAAGGGCTTCCAATAATTTTTTTAGTTGCAAGTAAATATAGTAAGTAAGTAAGTAAATTTTATTTATAAAGCACATTTAAACATAGCAGAGCTATTCAAAGTGCTGAACATAGTAATGAATAAAAAATAAAATAATAAAAATAAATAAATAACTACACAGAAGCATAAAACAAACAAACCAAAAAATTCAAACAGGACATTCAGTATCAAAATGCCATATGTTTTCAATTTTGATTTAAAAATGTAAATGGAAGGTGCAAGGCGGATGTCCAGAGGCAATTGATTCCATAGGCGGGGGGCGGCAACTGAAAAAGCTCTATCTCCCTTAGTTTTTAAACGAGAGCGGGGGATGGATAATGTCTGCAGATCTTAATCTGGAAGGAGGCAAAGGAGTAAGAAGATCTGAAGCTTGATCATTAAGAGCTTTAAAAACAGACAACAAGATTTTAAACTGAATTCTAAAATGAATCGGGAGCCAATGAAGGGACTAAAATAGGGGTGACATGTTCATATTTCTTTGTCCCAGTCAGCAGCCTTGCAGCTGCATTTTGTACCAACTGGAGGCGACCAAGTGATGACTGAGGAATACCCAGATACAAAGAATTACAATAGTCTAAGCGTGAGGGAATAAAAGCATGAATAACCTTCTCCAAGTATTGTGCTGACAGAAACAATTTAATGTTTGAAATAATCCGCAATTGATATAAAATATATATATATATATATATATATATATATATATTCCTAACAACGGAATTAATTTGTTTAACTCAAAAGGTTCAAAATGAACCTTTGGTCTAATAAAAGATCAGTACCTAGCCAACCGTTCTCTGAGATTTGCTTTCATGATAATGAAATGTAAAGGGTTTTAATATCTAAAAACTGTTTAGCGGATAATGCTAGTACTGGAGGCATTTACTAAGTAAAAAGAAATTGCTAGTTTATACCACTAACAAGGCTCAAAATAGCCCCACACTAACACAGTAACATAATGAGGGTTCATACATGCAAAACGAAGCACTGAGAACTGTGTAAGTGTACAGACCGTTTAATAAGAAGATACTTTATAAAGACAGTTCACTTCGTGTATACAGGCAGCAGCCATCTTTGGAAAACAGTCACGACAAGTCAAACCATGAACGACGTGCTGAGTGAGCTGAACTGTATGAAGTTCAGCGAACTTCTGAACTGTATGAAACGGCGTTCGGGGATCGACTTATTAAGACTATTTTCTGAGATGGCTCCTGTCTGTTATCACGAAGTGAACTGTCTCTACAAAGTATCTTCTTATTAAAAAGTCTGTACACTTACAAAGTTCTCAATGCTTCGTTTTGGATGTGTGGACCCTTATTAAGTTACTGTGTTAGTGTGGGGCTATTTTGAGCCTTGGTAGTGGTATACACTAGCTATTTCTTTTTACTTAGTAAATGCCCCCAGTAATAGCATTATACACTAAACAGTTTTTAGAGATAAAACTCTTTACATTCGATTATCATGAAAACAAATCTCAGAGAACAGTTGACTAGGTATCGATGTTTTATTAGACCAAAGGTTCATTTTGCACCAGAGTTCTTCTTTAAGGCCATTTCTGAGTCCATGATAACACCAAGGTTCCTAAACTGGGAGGAAACAGAGGGAAAATGATTGCTTAGCTCTCCTATAGTACTACTCCTCGATTTCAGGGAACCAAAAACAATTATTTCCGTTTTGTCTTCATTAATTTGGAGAAAGTTGAGCGTTAACCATTTCTTAATGTCCCCAAGGCAATCCAACAAAGGTTGAATTGAATCACCAGCTTTCAGCAGCAGGTACAGCTGTGAATCATCTGCATGAAAATGAAACGAAACATTGTGCTGCCTAATAATATCCCCAAATGGACTCATATACAATTTAAAAAGAAGAGGACCCAGAATAGAGCCCTGCAGAACTCCACTAATAATAGGAGCAGAAGATGGTGAAAATTTACCTATCTCCACTGAAAAAGACCTGTCTTTAAGATATGATCTAAGCCACTGTAAGGCCGTACCCTTGATACAGAAGAAATATTCCAAACGCCACATAAGAACACTATGCTCTACAGTATCGAAGGCAGCCTTAATATCCAGCAGGATCAATACGCCATTTTTACCGGCGTCAACTGCAAGTAAAATTTAACAATTTTAACAATGCAGACTCTGTGCTATGATAGTGAAACCAGATTGAACAGGTTCTAGTAAATTTGCAGCATTTAGAAACGAGTGCTATTGCGAGTGCAACTTTTTCTAAAAGTTTTAATCAAAGAGACAGGCCTATAATTATTAAAGCAACCCTCATTCAAACCTTGTTTTTTAAGCAAAGGCTGAACAACCACATGCTTGAAACTATTCTTAACTATCCCAGTGTCCAAAGATGAATTAATCAACACTTGGACACTGGGACCGATTATAGAAAAACCCTCTTTTAAAATATCTGCAGGTATAACATCAAGGTAGTTGTTTTCATCCTGTTAACAACTTCACAGAGTTCCATTAAAGAGACATGCACAAAATTTTGGAAGAAAAACAGGCTAACCAGCTAATTTGAAGACTGGTCTGGAAGCTGTAAAGTGAAAGATGTACGAATAGCTAACACTTTATTCACAACAAACATAAAACATTTCTCTCAACGTTTAGGTGAGGGTTCCGCATGAAATTGACAACTTGGACTTATTACTGAATTTATCGCGGAAAATAAAAACTTAGGTCTATGACAGTGTTTAACAATTAAATCAGAGAAATATTTAGATCTAGCGGACTTCGCCACTCTCTGAAACTTAACCAAACACTCAAATCTCAAATGATACCGTTAAATGATCATGCTTCCATTTCCTCTCTGCTTTACGAGTGTTATTATCCAACCAATAGTACGATTTCTGTATTTCTGAAATATATTGTTTGTTTCATTTCCATCAAAAAGTTGGCACACTGTTGCTCCCAGGCAAACAGCAGAAAAGCCTAGCAGAAAAATAAAAATAAAATAAATGCCTGACAGTGTGCAAACGTGTTTGTATGATGCCCTTTTCTTGTATACTCTTTTATACTTTCTGTAACATTTTTTTTTTTTAATTATTATCCTGATATAAATGGGGCAACTTTTATCTTAGCACATAAATCTTGAAATCTTAAAAAGCTAGTAAGCTTGCATTTATGGAACGGGAGTAAGTTAGAAATTGGAGTTATGCTAGGCTGCTGTCATCAAGACACCAATAATCTAACAAGCTTAAAAAGCTATCAGCTTGCATTTAAGGGGAGTAAAGTTAGAAATTGGTGTTATGTAAGCTAAGCTGCAGCCCATCTACAAGGATACAAGGATGTTTGTCAGATACATTGATTTACATGCAAAACTATAAGCAAGCTGTTGGCGAGCTAGCAAGCTAATGATAACGTTCACTAGCAAGCTAATACTAATATCCGCTAATGCTAAACTACCTTGGCAAACAAGCTGGTTTACATTAGCTAGCTAATTATACTGTATGTGCTTCAACTTACCGATCTCTTCTAGTGCTGGTGTCCATTTATGTCTTTTGGACGCCATCGCCAGCTTCAAATGTCCAGGCTAATGTCCAGCCCTTAGCTCTTTGTCCAGGCTACAGAGCTAAGAGGTGGGTTTTGATTGGTCCATTCCTGTTCATACAGGGTTTTGATTGGATATTGAATCTACTGGAGATAGAACCTTCTAATCCCAACTCGGTGTTTTGTGAGATGGAACCTTTTTATTTTACTAATAACTACTAACAAAATATAACATCACACAGGCATTAATAAATAGCCCAACCTAACACATTTTGGTTTGGGCTCAATTAATTAAAAAATAATTTGGTTAGATTATTATTTTTATTTATTTTTTAACACACCTGCTAAATAAACATACCCCTATTATTTTTTCCTGTGAGCCGATCTGTGTGCGTCTCTCCTTTATGTTAAGGGTGGTGTCCAACCACCCGTAACAGGGCACCACCAAGATATGTGCTCTTTATTGCTGTTTCTCTCTTGCTCTAACTGAAGGCAAAATGATGTTGCTGAAGGCATCAGTGGAGTTAATCGCTTGTGGTCGGCAGATTTCTGGTTAAAGCCAGTGTGCCCACTACTGCTGTCCAAGTGTAGAATTACACTCTCCCTATGGAATCCCATACTAGTCAACATTTGAAGTGGATCAAAACCTTTCATCAAAGTTATACATGTATTTTGTATAATACCCATTCTTTGGACAACTTTTAACTTTTTTGATCCACTTCAAATGTTCACAACTGTAGTTTAAGATGAAGATTAAAAGGGTTACCACTTTACTTTTCCTGCTACTCGTTAGTCGTCATGGATACTGATATGATTAGTCATTAGTTTAGCTCTGTATCATTACTCAACCTCTTTGTAGTAGAACTTATATAATATCATATAATCATATAATGGTACATGCACTTCAAGTTGATTGTACTGAAATGTGTTTTGGCAGTGCCTGTACACAACAATATAATAATAAAAAAATCCATCCATTTTTTTGTTTTGTTTTTTGTTTGAATCTTCTTAAATGTTTTCACCTGCCTCAAACTGAGCCGTTTGATTTTGTGACGTCACTACATTGGACGCCCCTCCCAAGATTGTTGATTGACAGCAGCATTTCAACACAGACCCGCCCTAAGCGAGCTGTCATCAGTCCATATGTTATGTTCTATTCTGTGTGTTCTTTTACCCTATGAGTTAGTATTAAAGACTTTGTTGGAACTTTATCTTCATCATTGTGTGTACTGATCCAACATTGTGTGATGCTGAGTTGATGAGCAGCTTTCTTTGCCACTTTCTTTGCCGCCTTTAACCCTAAAACAGGCAGGAGTGGAAAATGATTATCAAAAAATCATTTCATGTCACTTTTTATATCATCTGGACTCAGGTGAACATATCCAAAGGAATTTCTGAAATATTTGATCTAGTTTTATCTCCCATAATATGCTGCCCTATTTACTGTAGGTATAAAAAAGTTCAAAGTCATCAATGTTTCTGTCATTTATTTGATGCAAAAAAAAAATGTATAAGTCAAAATATGCTGCATGTATGACTTGTCTAAGTCTCCTAAAATTGAGGCATATACATTTCTTATTTTTTTTTTTCACTGCTAAACTCTTCTTCAACCTCAGGTGTAGGCCTTGGGGTCCACTGTCCTGCAGGTGCTTAGCTTCATCCCTAATCAATCATATTATGTAATTTATGATCCAAGGTGTTTTTTCAATTAATTTTTTCAGGTGTTTTTAATCAGGGTTGGACACCCCTGTTATACCATGAAATGAGCTGTGTGATACTCTGCAAGAAAATGGACTGGACTGCATTTATATAACGCTTTCACAGACCCAATGGCCACCAAAGCTTTACATATTGCCTTACATTTACTCACTCATTCATACACCGATGGCGGTGTCAGCCATGCATGGCGCCATCCAGCTCGTCTGGAGCAGCTGGGGTTACGTGTCTTGCTCATGGACACCTCGACACTTGGTCAGGTGGAACCGAGGTGAACCACCAACCTTCTTGGTTTGTGGACAACTACATGAACCACTGAGCCACTGCCACCCAAGAAAAGATCTATTTAAAAATGGAAAGATATTGTCATCTAAATGTAATAGTAAAAAAAGGTTAACATGCAAATATTACCATTTGTTCTTTTTCTTTTTTCGCAAAATACAGAGATTGAGAAGGTGATTATTTACAGAGGGCCCTGAGGCCAGGAGAGCCTATTAAGGGCCCCGAAACTTGGGCCGACTGTCCTTACCAGTGCCCAAATTCATGTGCAAGAAAAATATTGATTCTTGTCCCCAGGAGCTATGAATAATTGGCATTTGATGCTGACTATAGCTAGACAGAGACAGGTGCTGGACATATTTGGGGACATTAAGCAGTTTAGTGGACAGCAATTTAGACACCCTTGACTGCAAGATGAGTCATCAATGTTTCTAGTCTGTTTTCCCAGACGAGAAAGACAAAATTTTTAAATGTGTGTTTCTGCTATTTTCAAACATTGTATTAAATGCTGCAGCTATGATCTCTTGGTAAGTTTTATGTCAACCGTTTGTGACACCAGACATGCATTTTACAGATTAAAAAACAAAAAAAACAAAAACATCAGCAGATTTTAACCAAAAGTTAATTTCTGGGCTAGTCCATTTCCAGTGTGGTTTAAAAAAAGCATGAAAAATCATTGAAAAGGCTGGTAAAAGAGAAAACGTGAAATCATTACAGCCCATCCGAGCTTCTTACTTGTCATGAACCCTTAAAGAAAGAAGAAGAAGGGGTAAGGAAGCCGTGAAATACTGTGCCATTCCAAGTGGTCATACTGTGCCATTCCAGAACAGAAAGGAATGTGCTGTCTTTTCTACAAATCTTGCAAAAATCACTATGATGAGGGCAAGAATGAAGCATGAAGTCTAGAGAATTTGAATTACTGGTCAAAAGTTTCGAAACATTACTGTTTTAAATGTTTTTGAAAGAAGTCACTATATGCTCATCAAACCATTCATTTGATCTAAAATTCAGAAAAAAAAAAAATATATATATATATATATATATGAAGAGTTCAGATGCAAAAGCCTCTAAATGCCATTTGAAATTTTCTTCTAAAATGACCATTTTTATCAAGCTCGTATATTTAAGTTCAGTAATTTCACTTAAATAACAATTAATAGGTAATCTTCATTGCCATTTAAGTGAAATTACTGAACTTAAATATACGAGCTTGATAAAAATGATCATTTTAGAAGAAAATTTCAAATGGCACTTAGAGGCTTTTGCATCTGAACTCTTCATATATATATATATATATATATATATATATTTGTATAAATATTTATATATATATATATATATATATATATATATATATATATACTGTATCTCTTTCTTGTAAACTTGGCACATGTGACTGAAACGTTTGCCACTTTTTTTAGTATTTGATTTTATCTCACTTTTTGACGTCTTTTGTCTTTGATGGCGTGTTCGGACTCTCTTGAAGTGCCTCTCTATTTTGACTTTTTTATCTACTCACCTTATATTGACTAGCTGTTCCAACATGACTGCACGCCAGTTCACAAATCAAGGTCCATAAAGACATGGATGAGTGAGTTTGGTGTGGAGGAACTTGACTGGCCTGAACAGAGTCCTGACCTCAACCCGATAGAACACCTTTGGGATGAATTAGAGCAGTGCGAGCCAGCCCTTCTTGTCCAACATCAGTGCCTAACCTCACAAATGTGCTTCAAGAAGAATGGTCAACAATTCCCATAAACACACTCCTAAACCTTGTGGAAAGCCTTCTAAGAGTTGAAGCTGTTATAGCTGCAAAGGGTGGGCCAACTCCATATAAATAAATTCTATTAAACCTTAAGGATTAAGAATGGGATGTCATTAAATTTCAAGTGCATGTGAAGGCAGATGTCCCAAAACTTTTGACAATATAGTGTATGTGTGCTGGATGGGTCAAACCTTAAAATAGAAGAGAGAGTTGAGAAGAGAGTTTATTTTCTGTGGGTGGTATTTGAGAGGTTTTGAGCTTGGATGACAGTGATGTTTGCTGACTAAACACATTCATAATGGAACTTGTTCTCATAGTTTCCTTCACAGGGTCCTGGGAGAAATAGCTCATAAACAGATATAATTATGTTGTTGTGAGATATGACACTCAAACAGTAATGAGCCCAGTGAACAGAAAACGTGTATGATGAATTTGTTAATAATTTTCTTGGTTCATTTTTAGCGTCATTTGCAAACCGGAACCAGAAATCAAACTGCATGATTCCCATTATAATGACATTATTTTAGGCCTCACGTGTTCTTTTAATGCTGTTTCATCAAGTTGTTCATTCGTATGTATGCGTGTTTGGAACTTTAAGAAGCTGAGAATTATCATTCTCATGAATAAATCAGCATATAATTGTAATATAATCGTGGCATATAATTTGGATTCTGTGGTCAAATTTTTTTTTGTATAATGACTGACCATTGTCCCAGGCAACTGATTCCTTGTATAGCTATGCAAGTTTCTTTGTTCTTCTCATTAGAAAAAGGTTTAAACTGAGTTAGATACATGATAATTGTAACGGTCATCAGCTGGAACCATCATTTTTCCATAATTTCCCATAATTCACTGCCTGGACTCATCATCCCTGATTATCACATTCACCTGTGTCCCATTTTATTGTTTAGTTCACCCCATATAAGCCTGGTTCACCTCATCATTCCATGCGAAGTCTTGTATGTTGTTCCACTGCATTTCTGAGCGTTTCCTATGTTGTCTTTGTTCCTTGTTCGTGATCTCTGCCCGTGTCCTGCTCTGGATTTGTCTGTTTGTTTCCATTGCCTGCCTGTGTATGTCCTTTGCCTTTATTCTGATTCTGATTACGATTTTGATTTACGTTAATAAACTGCATTTATATCCTCAACCTTTTTGTCCCGGAGCAGTTCATAACAAAATATTTGGGCCTGAGGTACACTTATAATGTTACTGCTATTTTCCTGTGATATGGTGCTCCTAAACCTACTGTGGGTTTCCTGTTGTGTCAGATACAGTTTTTAACTGCCCCATTCTTCATCAACTGCTAAGTTTGCCTTGTTACACAAAACAATGTATGTTGAAATCAATGGCAGTAAACTTCAGACACTTCAGAGATATTTATTATACGATAAGAAGTCTTGTCTTTAAGGAATAGTATTGTGACTTATTTTCTCACAGGAGTATAATACTGTACCCAAAGTTACAAAAGTGTAATTTTTATACTCTAAAAAATAAAGGTTCATGGAACCTTTGATTCCATTTAGAGAACCTTTATTTTTCTTTTAGAATATAAAAATGGCACCCATGGAATATTTTCATTGCACAAAAGTAAAAAAAAAAAAAAAAAAGAAAAGTTCTTCAGATTATTTAAATATTATTTTACACCTGGAAAAATAAGGTTATTTTAAGAATGTTTTATTCAAATGTTTCTAAATAGTTATTCTATAGCATCTCTGTAAAAAAAAAAAAAAAAAAATCAGACCTAACAAAAGTCTTCCCGGGGGTGTACTATTATAGAACATCAAGCTATTTTATGATGAACATTTCACAGCCTTGTTCTGCCCCAGAGTTGTCTGACCTCTCTCAGCAGTGTGGTAAACAGCATCTTTGTCTGGCATGATGCCCAAGACCGCATGCAGGACACGGGAATGCAGCATTCCACACAAAACAAAATCACCAGTAATTAAAGGTGTAATTTGAAAAACTCATCCTTGACTCATCCTTATGTCATTCCAAGGTTACACTTCATTTCAATATTCCACTTTAGACATTCTAATAACTATAAGTAACTTTGCAAATGTCAACTCTCATTAGATTATTAGTTGACTATTTTATAGGGTTAGGGTTACTAAAATAAGTTTGCGCACTGTAGAGTGTTGAAATAAAGTGTTTCTCATTCCAAACCTGCATGTTTTTCTCTTTCATTTGTGCAAAACTAAATTAAACCAAGCATTAGAAATTTCATGATTTTTAGATAGTTAGTGATTTAGAGCTAATATTTCTTTTTCTATTTCGTTTTTGTATTTTTTTCTTCACTGTCTGACTGATTGCACTGTATTCCTCGGTAACAATTTAGAATATAGCTCAGAAATTATTGCATAATCAAGATGAATTTACAGCATAACCTTCGGTAATTATAGTGTACCTATAAAGTATTTGCATGTAAGTATAAGGGAACAAAATATTAAGTTTGGGCAATAAAGGGTTAACACACAAAAAAAAAATATATATATATACTGCAAATATTATAGAACTTTATAGAACTAGAACTTTATTTAAAATAAAAAAGCAGTTTTTAAACGAAAAAGTGTTGTAAATCTGTTTTGAATTGGTTTTTTTGTGTGTTTTTTTTTCAAATAAAGCTTTCAGAGTCAGTGATATGAGATTGTGTTTATTTTTATTGTACTTACCCTAACTACAGTTGAACAAGAGGTTAACAAGCACCACTTTAATTTATGGCCTGCAAAGTCACACTTACCCTGTAACTACATGGAGCAAGAGGGTAACAAGCACAAATACATGCAACAAGAGTATCTTTCCCCAAAATTTAAGCAAAAGGTTACTTTTATTGAAAAAAAAAGACTGTATAAATGCATAGATATGTACCCTGTAATTTTTAATAAGCCTGTACAATAGGTAAATTATGTTCTTGCTTAATTGCTCAAAAAAATGTAAGATTGTTGTATTATAATAGAATAAGCATCCATTATTTGTATAATTCTTACAGAATAAATTTGAGAGATGACCTGGGTCTGTGGTGGAGTAGTAAGTTTGACGTGTAATTAAACTTGAGATTCTGTGGGGTGAACCTTGAGTTTAATTACTGACTGGATTTTTTTTTTTTTTTTTTTTTTTTTGGGGGGGGTGCGGACTGATGGGGCAGTGAACCCAAGGTCCCCCTGTCCGATTTTAGGAGAAAATCGGCTCCATCGGAGACGTCCAATAGATTTCTTAGCCAAAAGAAAACCACAGACACAGTGTGATCACCATGGGAACATCTCTCAGTAAAACTGGGAGTTGTGAAAAGTATTATACACTGGTGTTTTGCTAGATGAGAAGTTTATCTATGTATCATCTTTTTAATCTTTTAATTAATTTTATCTACATATAACACTTTTAATTTATTTGATAACTGTTTTAATTTTCCTTGCTTTTATTTTGGGATTATTTAAATTCCTTTCTGTAAAGCACTTTGAATTGCCATAGTGTATGAAATGTGCTATAGGTTTACCCGTTTTTGTGGCATTTGCTTCGTTCATGTTTTATCCTGTTGGGAAACAGAGCATAGCTGTGGTGCTTAATGGTGAGTGAAGAGGAAAGGATACAAAGCAAGGACACACAGCACGTGCCTCCATGGACCTCTGGGATTAAGATATTAAATGTGAATTATGGCAGATGAGTACATCCGTCACCTTGCCGAAAGCAATGATGTTCCGTTTTTACAGAGCCATCAAAAACCTGCTGTGTCAGAGATCAGTATGATTTCAGGTCTTTGTCACGCTGCAGGAACAATACATCACTTAATTCTTGTCCGGTTCAGCAGTAGAAAAGCCTAGAATCAGCCAATCGTACTTATGTGAAAGATTTGATAAGAATTTTTTGAAGGAAGGTGATGGGTTTTTTTTTTAGATCAGGCATGTTCTCCCAAAGCTTCAAAAAAATAGTTCACAAAGAACTCTTGTTCAGTTTAATTAATTAAAATGAGCAATACAATTTAACATTTTGGCACAATTTTACTTTATTGTGTTATTCAACTAATATATTTTACTTATTTTTTGTTAAACTACATTAATAATTTTTTGTTGACATAACTAACTGGGCTGCATTTCCCAAAAGCATCGTAAGCCTGAGTTGATAATGCCACCAGTGGTCTCTACGATCAACTTGGGTCACAATGCTTTTGAGAAATGCAAAAAGCATCGCTAGCCAGCTATGGTGGCAAGTTCCATTGAACTCTATTGACACGACAGAACTTGCGACCATATAGTTGGCTTTGGGAAATGCACCCCTGAGTGGATCTTCCCAGTAATGGAAGCTTTGCAAGGGACTGCAGTCGGAGAGAATACTTACACCTGTCTTTACTTAGAGGTTAATTATATACAATGTGTATAGTGATAAATAACAAAAATAAGCCTATAATGACGTTTGATAAATTTAGGATGATTAATACAGTATAATGAAGTTAAAAATACTAGATCTAAATCGAATTTGATCTAAACCAGCTACATTGTTTAGACCCAAGTACAGTTGACTGTACTTATATCAAGATGGAAAGGATATTCATCATATAAAACAAAAGAAGATTATATCAAACTTATTCAGCAAAGTAATCTTGCTGAAAGAATCAGATTATGTCCACTGACAGTTACGCTTCAGTAAACCCTTGTTTTTTGTTTTTTTTAGTTTTTTTCAGGTTGGTTAAATTCAGTCATGATCAGTAATCTTAAATCATTTATTGTATTTCAACAAAACCAGTTATTGTAGATGTTACCACATTTGAGATACTGTACACTCTAAAAAATGCTGGGTTGTTTTAACCCAACTTTGGGTCAAATATGGACTAACCCAGCCGTTGGGTTAAATTTTTACATTACATTTTTAACCCAGCATTTTGGGTTTGTCCATATTTGACCCAAAATTGGGTTAAAACAACCCAGCATTTTTTAGAGTGTACGATCAACTTGGGTCAAAATGCTTTTGAGAAACGCAAAATCTGAATCTGACATATTCAAATTCAAGATTGCAATCAAAGACAGACTTCTGACCAGAAGAGGAATCTTATCCATGATTGGTTCCATGTACAATCTAATAGACTTCTGACCAGAAGAGGAATCTTTTCCATGATTGGTTCCATGTACAATCTGATGGGAATTGTGAGTCCTGTAGTGTTGTGTGCAAAAAAAAAAAAAAAAAAAATTCTTGCAAGATATCTGCAAAGGAGATTCAGTATGGCATGATGTCTTGCCTGAATTGGTTGTTCAATTTTGAATATTTGTAGCCAATAAAGTGACAGAAATCATCAAGGCCTTTCAAGCTTCACAGTTGAGATATGTAGACACAGCAAGCAATCCAGCTGATGTTGCTTCCAGAGGATCAACTGTCCACGTGTTTCTTAATAACAAGACATGGACCTCATGTCCTGCCTTTCTTCTTCTTCATGAAAGTAAGTGGCCTGCTAATCTCAGAGAACTTGAGAAGCTTGAAGTGAATGACACTGAGGTCAAGGAAAGCATTGAGGAATTGAAAACTCTGTACAGCTCAAAGAAGAGGATGATGTGCTTTCATGTTTCATCCATTACTTTTCTTATTGGTTCCGTTTAAAGAAAGCATTGGCTTGGATTTTGAGATTTAAGAATCTGCTCTTGTCTTTTAGTGAGAAGAGGAAACATCTGACACTTTTCTTGTTCTGATTCAAATGAACAACTAATCTCTGTGGAAAGAGAAATGGAGATTTTCAGAGGTCAACTTGAACAATCTCACCTCTCAACAGAAGAACTTGAGACTGATGAATTGGAGATTATTAGAATCAGACAAGAAAAGATGTTTCCTGATGAGCTTGCTATCCTAAAAAGAGGTGAAAGCATAAAGAAAAGTAGCTACATTCATGGACTTTGTCCCGTTCTTGATGATGTTTTGAGGGTTGGTGGACGTTTGAGTAGGGCATCAATGCCTGAAGAATCCAAACATTCAGTCATTTTGGCCAAGAATTCTCACATCTCGGATATCCTCCTGAGACACATACACCAGGACGTAGGACATGCTGGTCGTAATCATATGTTGTCTAAATCACGACAAAAAGTACTGGATTACTGGTGTAAGTACACCAATAAGGAGAGTATTGTCCAAATGCATCATCTGTCGAAGACTTCCAGGATGCCAAAAGGGCCATACATATTAAAGTGGCACCTTCTCTGGACACAGATTCTTTCATAAATGCACTGCACTCTTTCATAAGTTTCACTGGAAGACATGGACAAGTCCAGGAACTTCGATCTGATAGTTTGTTGGAGCAGAACATGAGATAAGAGTCTCTAGAAAGGAATGGAATCAGTGTAAAATCAATGATGTCTTCATTAAGACAGGAATTTTTATGGACATTTAACTCCCCAACTGGATCGCATTATGGAGGGGTATGGGAGAGTTTAATTAGATCTGCACGTAAAGTTCTGAATTCAACCTTAAAGGTCCAGAATCTAGATGAATAAGGCCTACACAATGTTATTTGTGAAGTGGAAGCTATTATTAATGGTCGTCCAATTATTATGCATCCACAGAAGTGACTTGGAAGCATTAACACCAAACCACCTGTTGCTTTTGAGGACTTCACCATCTTTACCACCAGGGGAATTAATAAAGGATGATATTTATGCTTGTAAACGATGGAAACAAGTCCAGTACAAGTCCAGTGCATGTCCAGTACATGTACCAGTACATTTGTTCTGGAAGAGATGGGTTCAGGAGTATTTACCACAGCTTCAAGAATATCAGAAATGGTCAAGAGTCAAACGCAATTTTAAATCGGAAGACATAGTGGATAACACAGTGCCTCGAACCTCTTGGCTTATGGGACACATAATTCAAACTTTTCCTGACAGTAAAGTATTTGTGCGTCATGTGCAAATTAAGTAAAAAAAAAAAAAAAAAGCAGCTGAAAAGCAGCTGTCTATTTTACTAAAATAGCAGCTGCTCTTTTTTACTAAAAGCAGCTGTCTGTACAGGCCGATGGCCAAGGTCTGTCTTTTACAAGAAGCAGAAGATGTGGGGGCGCTGGAGGTGTTCCCAAAGCATCATTGACGCATCACAAGTTCCCTCGAAAGGGAACTGATGCGATTGTGCTCTATTGTTTGGGGAGGGTCAGCCTCAGTGGCTCCAGTGTGTCATCGACAGTAAGGACGTGTCCAGGCGCTCAGGGGCTCCAGTGCGTCATCGAGTCCCGTTTTAGCTCCGCCCAAAAAATCCTAAACACTGCAACGGTGAAAAACTATTTAACGGTCTAACTCCACAATTCAGTACTTCACAGTTCACAGTCTTTGTAATGTGTTTTAGCAATACATTATTAACATTCATGTGTTTAGATTTGTTTTTATTACCTTTACAGGGACTTTAACTTCCGCTTCATGCCAAATTTGGCATTTATAAAATCCCTCTGTTATGTGAATGTTGAAGTTTTTTTAAAATGCATTCCATTTGTTTAAATGTTATTCCAGTTCAAATTCCAATTCAACATCTTGTCCATGGATATCAAAACTGTTCATGTATTTATCATATATGTTTATCCGAGGGTAGTTCTGAATATACTATAAAACATTAAAAGCTGGTTGATTCAAATTTGATTGATTTTATTAATTTTCAGCCCGTTCTCATCCTAAGACGTCATCTAACTGACGCTTTTGACCTTCAACATCCGACGCATATGGCACCCTTTAGCGTCAATATGAGATGCACCTCCTAGTGGTCTAACCCTAACCCCACCCCAGACCTAAACCTATACCCGCATCATCTAACTGACGCTAAAGGTTGCTATGTGCGTCGGATTTAGACTCATGGTCAACAGTGTCAGTTAGATGACACCCGGATGAGAATGTGTTGTAATTTTATGACACAAAATAAGTGTCCTATTTGGGAACTGAAAGAAACCTTTCTTTTTTTTAAAAAAAAGAAGACTTTATTACCATCTTTGGGTTCTGTGCCCAATTCTGATTAGCCTGTGATGATTCTTTGCTGCATCCCATGTGGATTGGTAACATCTTCAGTAGTGACATATTAGGAAAAGAAACAGGTGCACACAGTCACAATACAATTTCAGGGCTCTACCTGTTGATAAAAGACAGACAAACACAGAGCAATTATTTGTAAAGGAACCGCTCAGGCACAGTATATGAGGCAATGTGGACCAATCAGGTCAATGTAGTATTAGGAATTAACAGTAGACGACAGCATACTCTGCAGAGAAAAGCACAGAAAGTCATGCAGGAATGCGAGTAGTGGCTCTAGGCTGATAATATGGGATTAGCAGTGGGAGTTAAGAGCTCTGCCAGCACTGAAGAAGAAACTGCTCTTAAATCCGCTGGTCTTTTGGAATTTGGATCTGTCACATCTTCCTGTAGGGAGGCTGGAAGAACTGATGGACTGGTGAGAGGAATCAGATCATCTTTAACTGACCCGTGATCTGTAGGACCTTTCAGTTGGCATTGGCAAGAGCCAAACAATCAATCTAAAACCTGATAGTCACAGTTGTGAGCATGATGTAATTGTTTATGGCCCAAGTTGTCTATGAAAGAAGGATAACTGCATAATGCTTAAAGTGTTTTGGAGCTACAGTATGCATTATCATAAAAAGATGATTAACACTTTGCACAAATTAGTGTCTGGTTTAATAAATACTTAAATAATGGCACAAATATCATTAAATTGACTAGCACAAACCTTGGATGATTTATTCAAATACTTTCCTCCCATAAATGTTGCATCTGAAAGGGAAACTCCTACAAATGCAAAAGCTGTAAGTAAATCTGGCCCTTGGTTTCCTGTTGCTCTGGTGTTGTGACAGGGAGCAAATTTTGGCTGATTTTATTTGTGTAGCTGTTCGTAATAATTTCCCTTTACAGAATGAAGGGGAGTGCCTTATTTCAATTTTTATTTGTTCTATAAAATCAGCTTTAGGCTTCTTAGGGATGTGTGTCTCAAAGTCACGGGTGACGTCATCTATTTCCGGCATGGCGTGGGAGTGTTTGTCTGTATCGACTGAGGAATCGAACCACGTCATATAACTGACGTTTTGGGACGTCTTTTGACCATACGTCAATATTTGCCTTTTTAGGGCCCCCTTAAACGTCTTAAACGGAAAATTAAAATATATAATGTCATAATGAGTTTACTTATGTAATTTTTGTATTAGGCTATGAATTAATCAACATTTATTGATAAGAACTACAGTATGTATTTTAATTTACAGTAGCATGAACCACGAGATGAGTAACTCGAGTATTGTTTTGATAAGAAATCGACTAGCAGACATCAGCAGTCGTGCAACCCCTAAAACCAACAAATATACTGTACAGCAAACATGTGGATTTATTCAGTAGTTTTTTGTTTTGTTTTGTTTTTTAAAACACTCAAATATGCTTGTGACTTATTCTGATATCTTATTATACTATATTCAGTGCATCTCATGTCATTGACCGTCATATTAAAACTTTGCTGAGACGTTTAAAATATGGAGACATAATTCGAAAAACAATGGCTTGTTTGCAGTTGTTTCTTGAATAGCATTTGCATAAATGTTAGCAAAATGTTTTGTTTAATTTGGCAAGTTTCCCCAGAACAGTTGTGGAAAAAGTTGCATCTGATTAATCTGTAGGAATAAATTACAAACCACAGAAAGATAACAACAGCGAAGATTTGCATTTAACTCTTTGTTTGTACACCATATGAAAAGAGTACATTCCCCTGAAGTATTCAAGATTATCCCTCGCAGTTTGCAATATTATTTTTGATTTAATGAAATATTATCCTACTTGAACGGTGAGGTCATAGCCGAAGCTATTTATTTACATCCTCCTGACAGTTGACTCTGACTGCACAATTTATATGCCACATCTATAGCCTCAGGATTGTATGTTGCAATACAGATTATTAAACGTATTTTTTATTCAAACAAATTGGTTTAGAAGCCTTCAAATACAGCATTCATAATCCCCAATGAAAACAGAGCTGCAAAGTGCGCCTTTAACATGCTGAGAACATTTCCCTTATTTAATTAGCATATTTTACAGGCCTATCAAGAATGCAAACACCGGGTGCCAGATGAGGAGGAGGAAAATGGAAAGCATAAAGAGCAATGTTAAATGGAGGGCAAATGTAAAGTTAGCTATGCATTTAACTTGAGCTAATGCATCATGTATTGACCACTGACATAATAGGACACAAGGTTACAGTACCTGCTAAAAAAAATGACTTGTAATAAAGCACCTCTGTAAGTGCTCAGCATACATGCATAAAGCTTTACACAAAAATACAGTTTTAGACTTCAATTTTAAAGTGTTAAAAATGACTAAGTAGGACTTTAAAAAGCAAGAATGTCAGAATTATATCCTTTGTTTGTGTCTTATATCTAATGTCTTCGGGGTACATATTTCTAACAGTTCAGATTCATTGTAAATGTCCAGTGAATGCATTAGTGAATTAATTCAATCAATTGTTCTATTCATATGGTAATTGTTTCTCAGGATGACAGCTGTATTAAAGTGTTTGCATGGCTCCTCTGTGTTTTTAGATCTCTGAAACATGCATTCTTTGTGTCAAATGCCCAAATTCGCATTACCTGCAAAAGTGTCAAATAGCAGCCATCTGGACCTGAACAGTGGTCACAAAAATATTCAACATTTGGGCCAATTCCTTAATTTAAACTCAGATTTTAAAATCATTTTAACATACATTTTCTCCAGCAAAAACGTTAACATTTCCAATATGTATGTTTAGTAGGGACATACTTTTGCTACTTTTTTTCTTTTTTTGGGGGGTGTTTTGTGGGCGGAGTATGGTAGCAGAAAATGACAGTTCTGCAATGTGGAAAACATGGAATAAAAATTCTCTAAATGATGAGTTTATATCTTACAAGTCTAAAAATGTTTAATTTTGAGATTTATCTTGTTATTCTGTCTCTTTTCTTGAGAATTGCGAGTTTAGCCTATCCCGCAAATTCTGACTTTTCCCCTCAGAAGTGATATAAACTTGAGATTGAGAGTTATAAAGTTTGAACTGAGATTATAAACTCTTAAATGTGAGGAAAAAAGTCAGAATTGTAAGATAAAAAATGCTAAATGTTACATATGTAAAATGTTATGTTTAAATATTATTTTATGCCGTAACTGTAGGGCTAATGCATATGTCCCCTATCAACTGAATATGTGAATATCATGTAGACATATTGTTTCCATCAAATTCATGCTTTTGGAATTTGGAATTTGGAACTTGGAAGACTTTTTTTTCTCTTAGTCCATTGATCCTCTTCCTTTTTTTTTTTTTTTTTTTGCCACCACAATGTGCTCACAGGTGCATGTCACGCAACTCTGCTCCAAAATGGTCAATACCTGTTCTTTGAAATGCATCTTACTTTACACAACTCAGCATTTTAAAGGTCATTTTATTTATTTATTTATTTATGTTTCCTTTTATCGGTATATTTAATGGTCAAATTCAGCTGACATCTTTCTTGTTTTAGACTGCATTGTAGTTTACTGAGAAACTGCATCTAGACCCTGCTTACTCCTGGTATTACAATGTGTTTTGGTTGATTGGATCACAGGTGCACGGATGATGCTAAATACAAGCATAAACAGGCAGGGTCTGAGGCCCTGTTTACACATGTGTTTTGGTTGTTTGGATCACTTGGATGATGCTAAATACAGGTGTAAACGGGGTGTAAAAAGTTTTGAGCTTGACCACTTTTGACCGCTTTCAGAGGTAAACACGAATTTCACACAATTCACACTGGATTGCTTTCGTGTAGACTCTCATGTAGTCGAATGCTTTCGAACAAACAAACAAAAAAGAAAAAGACTGTACTCTCCGCCTACTGACCTAATGCATGAACATTATGGGAAGCGCTCTAGCCAGACAGGATTTAAACTTTGTCGGCTAAAGACCCAAGTTTGGTTTGAAGATCACCATTCATGTTTTCTAAGTCTGAAAGATCTGAAAAAAATAAAACAAAGAAAATACATTTATCCACCCACAGACCCTCCCCTCGAAGAAACCAGGACAGAAGTGGTCGAAAGTTGACAAAAGAGACACAGGTGTAAACGGGAATGGGTCTCCCTCATCTACTTGTGATCCGATCAACCAATACTCATCTCTAAAAAATGTTTTTGTCAACTCGATGAGTTTTAATACTTTTGTAGTTCATTACATTTAAAAAATCTCAATAGCTTCCAGCAATTCTGGTAGAGACTTATGCCCAGAGATAATTAACATGAGCTCAGCTGTTATTTTAATCTTGATAGGAAAATGAAGTTCTTGCAGATTCCATTGTTAGCATTCAGTGGAAGTCCCAGGTGAGACAAAGTTAACAAGCAAAGAGACAATTGTAACTGGTGAGACATTTTTTTTTATTTTTTATTTTTTTTTTTTTTTACAGAAAGCGTTGTAGATGGCAATGAAAATCTTTGTTAATATTCTTTTTAATCATGTATATGGCATCACAAACTTCCATGGCCATAAATTCCATAAATTCAGCTGAAACTATTTAGTTTAAATTAAACTATATATATATATATATATATATATATATATATATTAGGAAGTGGAAATGTATATATATATATATATATATATATATATATATATATATATATATATATATATATATACACATTTCCACTTCCTAATGATAAACATAATTTGGTAAAATATATAATACATTTTAAAATGTATAATACATTTTCAAAATATAGAATTTTTTTTTTTTATATTTTAAATTGGGTTTTAATAATATATTATAACAAATATATGTAAAAACTATAATATACATTTAAATATATGACTTAAAACTTCAAAACAAAATTATTATTCAAGATTAAATGCATTAAGTAAAACAAAAACGAATTTAAATTTAGACTCTGCCCATGAACTATCTTCATGTGAAGACTTGGTCACAAAATAAGATAACATTTGCACAGTTGTCCACCCACACATATTCATTTCCCATGGACAATTTGACACAAATGTCAGGAACCTTTTAGACCTCTAAACTAAATCTCACATTCAAAGAGCTTAGCTTTTCTTTAAAAATACATTCTTTAACATAAAAGATTTTTATTGTAGAACCAAAATATGACCATTTGTTTGTCAAAGATCTCAGTACGGACATCTAAGTTTGACATTTGGACTGTTTTGCCTGTTTTCATACACTGTAAAAAATATTGTTGGTTTAACTTAAAAAATTAAGTAACCTGGTTGCCTTAAAATTTAAAGTAGACTGAAATGGAAAAAGTGAGTTAATAGAACAAAGGAGATTGATTTAATCATCAGAAACTCAAAAAATAAGTTATCTTAACTAAATAAATGATTTAAGTTGATTTGACAAAATAAAAAAATGTTGTGATAACAAATCTTGAAAATATTTTTTTACAGTGTAGTTTGTAAAGCTACTGTTCTTCTGGTGCAGTTTGTAGTTGCAAAAGTTGCAAAAGATCTGCGATGAATAAATCATCATGCATGTGCTGGATTTGCTGCTCAGCCCTGAGGGTGAAGCTCACTGAGCCCAGGCTGCAGGTGTAGGTTGCTCTTTTCTTGTAAGACAGGAGGTAAAATAAAGCACATGTCCAGTGTGACCTAGTTATCTATAACCCTGCTCTTACCATCTCACCCACCCATTATATCAATCCAGATATCTGAGACACCTGCCACAGTTGCCAAGAAGACACAGGTGTCTCAGATTCAGTGTGGTAGTCACTTGTGGCAGGCCAGTCCCCTGACGTATTTTGGAATAGTAATTGGACGGGGACCAGACGTGTCTCTGAGAAGCTACCACATGAATCAACCTGTACAGGGCAGTGCTTTTAACAGGATATAACACTTTGGGTGGTCCCAGTCGCCCCAAATGTCCAATTCATCTCTCTCTTTCTCTCTCTCTCTCTCTCTCTCTCTCTCTCTCTCTCTCTCTCTCTCTCTCTCTCTCTCTCTCTCTCTCTCTAATTGTGACTTTATCTCACAATTTTGACTTTTTTATAGCTAAGAATTATAAGATAAACAACCGTAATTACGTGTGTGTTTGTATTATTTTAACACAATTCTGAGTTTATATAAAAAAATGTTTTTCCTTGCAATTGCTAGTTTAGATCTCACAATTATATCTGTTTTCCCCCTCAGAATTGCAATTAAAAATCTCCAAATTATCTAATAGAATTGTACTAGAAGAGGGAACGAGTACTACATAATATCTTACGCTAGGGGAAAACTTCTTTTCCACGAGATATTGTAGCCAAAAATTATCCTTAATTGTGAATTAATGTAAAATGGGCTGTGCCAAGACGGCCCGCGTGCCTATTGGCTGTCCTGCGCCAACTGCAGCAGCCTTTAGAGAGAGGCTCTTGGTGACATCAGATCCAATGGGGGCGCTTCGCACACACTACGTCACCTCCCGCCAAAGAAGGCGTGGCCTGGGCCTATAAATATAGCTCGATGGGCGGATATAATCATTTTTTTTCATTGCTATAGCGAACCAGAGCGTGTTGCAGTCACAGCAAAGATACACAGTACTGATTCCATCTTCTAGAGAGAACGTCCTGGTTCCAACCCACCATTCCCTGAAGGAGGGAACGGAGGACATAGTCGACGGTCGACTGAAAGGGGATAACCTTTGAAAGCGCCACTAAAACTGCCACCTTCCAGTGCCTACTGTAGACAAAAGCCTCCTAATGCCCCCGCAATTTTTAGGCAGGGTAGGACAGGGCATAGGGAAGTCACTGCTGTTCCTACAGGACCACTGGGAAAGCGTTCCCCACACATTGGAAGGAAGAGACGCTGCGGAAGCCACATCCAACACGGAGGGAGGCAACGTGGAGAATAGATAAATGAACTGGGAAGAAGACCGGGCAGTATGACACATGGAATGTCACTGGGGTGGCTCCAACCTATGACAGGGGGAGACTCACCGGACAGTGACGGCAGAGAAGACTCTACTGAGGGAAGACACGGGCTCACTGAAGGTAGCCGTATCGTGGAAGAGAACAAATATGGGGTCACCGTAGGGACCGCAACATAAGGACCCAGCCTGACACAGATTCTACACTGCTCACTAGTGGTAGGCCTAACAACATACTTTCTGCACGTCCGATGTCGGAGGGGTGTGGAGGAAGTCAACAGGGTTCGGTTTAAGGGAACTTAACTGGAGTAGAAGGCACAGCAAGCTGACACTCAAACCGGGCTCATGGTGAAACTGGCTTAAGGAGAAGGGAGCCCACGGAAGCAGCAGATGAAACTAGGTGTTGCCCAGCCCCCAACTCTAGAATATGTCAGCAAAGTCCTCTGTCAACGTCCAGGTGGAGTGCACACTCATTATAGAGGAGCTCTATAACACCTAAGAGGACATGAGTATCTTGGAATATTTCACCGAATTGAAGGCAGCCACCATCAGTGGGCCAACTTTACTTGGAAACAGCCTTCCCTCTCTGCTGAAACTAAAAGATAAGAGCTGGTCTGAGGTCTAAGGCTTGCGTTCTGTTCATGTCTAACCGCCCAGCTGGACCGCCAGGGGATGTCTCTACCCTCCCTGGCCAAAGCCGTTGCGACTTGAAGAGACGTGTTGGACCGAATCCTTCTCCAAACTGAAAAAGAGATACTCAGAATGTAGGCGAGAATACTCTCTCCCAGTCGACATGAAGACCCAACTGGCTATGGAGCACTCGAAGGGTACTAATACTTCGTACCTTCGAACACAAGAACACACAATGATCTGTGGAGTGGAGGGATTGAGATCTGAAGTACTGTCCTTTAGGTTGAATGCTGCAGGCCATCTAAGGGACAGAGCATTTGGAAATGCATATGTGTTAGCAACTGAACAGAGGCTTTCGAAAAGGGGCCTGTTTCAGTTGACACAGGTCTAAGATGGTCATAACCCACCACTCTAAGTTTCAATGAAATATGGGTTTATAGAAATCACTTTTCATATCGGCTGAAAGAAAGGCTACATCGCATCCTTTGCCAGTAGGACTGTGATGTGCTCACACAAGACAGGAGCAATGTCTATCAATAAGGAGGGAGTGGATCGTGACCAACTCCAAGAGCATCCTCCCTGGGCTGGGCGTCCCGACTGCGGCCGGCTTCATACTGAGGCTGGAGGCTGCTGCAGAGGCCCAGCAGGAGCAGCGGCCATGGAACGCCCTCGGCGATGAGCAGGCGGAAGAACTACCACCGGCAGCGGGATTGAGGCAGCAGCGAGCCGCCGGGCAGGATGTGCTGGATGCATCCCTCTGTGCTTGGGCAGCAGATAACTGTTGGACACAGTTCTCCCTCGTATTGCCGACCAGCCCAACCTGGGACCAGGAGCCAAACTTTGTCCGCATTCAGCATATCAACCAGGCTGAGCAAAATATGGCACTCCTGGACCACTAAGGTGGACATCGCCAGACCGATCGCGCACGCCATGACATTCGTACCCTGTGAGGCAAGGATGGATGCAGTGCAGTGCTCACCTATGAGCACACGGTCTGAGCTACACTCGTGCATGTCCATGGGTGCCCTGGCCTGACAGACCTGTAGCAGCGCTATGGCATACAAGAGGAGGCGGCTTGCCCCAAGGCTTTGTAAACTCTGCCCATCGAAATGGACGAGAATTCAGAGCGGACAAAGGCGTGGTGACCTTTTATTCTGGGACAAAAAACGTCTCAGCTTGTTCTCGACTGCCATCATTTCTAGACAGTTTATGTGTAGGAGCTTCTCTCGTTCTGACCACTGGCCAAAGAACGGTCTGCCCTCGTGCAGCACTCCCCATCCCGAAGTGAGGCGTCTGTAGACTCCACCATCACAGTCAACGAAGTCCCCAGGTTAACACCTGACTGATACCAGTCAATTGCTCTCCAAGGTTCTCAAAACTTTTCGCCCAATTGACTTTGAGACCTAGATTCTCGAGATGTTCGAGTAATATGGTCCTGTGTTCTATGAGCTCTGAGTGTGATCGAGATAGAATCAGCCAATCACCCAAGTAGTTCAAAACTCTCTTGCCCCGAAGTTTAAGGGGTGCGAGAGCATGCACATTGTAAATGTGTCCATGCACAGTGTAAATGTACTGGCTGCTAGGGACAAGCCGATCTGGCCCTCGAAGGGGAATCTCAAGAATCGCCTGTGATGTGGCACTATTTGTATTTGGTAATACACGTCCTTCAGATCTATTGACATAAACCAGTCCCATCTGTGCAAGGATTTTCCTGGTTGTAAGCACACGGAACTGGCGTTTCACAAGCACTCTGTTCAGCTGTCTTAGACCTAGAATGGGTCTGAGACCCCCGTCTTTTTTCGGTACCAGAAAATATCTGCTCTACAAAGGCTCTATTGCCCCTTTGCTCAAAAGTTTTGCAATTTCGTCTCAAAGTAGATTTTTATTGTAGTTTTGACCCACTCCATGTAGCGGCAGGGACGTTGAGTGAAATGCAGTGAATAGCCATTTTATAATGTTCAAAACCCATCCTGATACCCTGGGAAGCTTTGCCCAGGCATTTACATGCACTGAAAACACCGTCTGCATGATCTGATTGTATATGTGTTAGTTTTGTTTTTACAGAAACCATTGGATATGCAGTGTGTAGTGTTTGTGGGCACTGGGTTGTGGGCACATTCACAACATTTCATGCACAACCGACATGAATCCATTTTATTTGTGCGAGCCCTGTACTGTGGCAGGCTGTATTTGTGTGTATAAATTGACACTGGGCTGTGGGCATTTTTATTACACTCATAAAACCATCGGCGGTGGCCTAAATACCAGAAACTACACTCTTTCTGTGCTTTTATCTGAGTCGCCATAAAAATGGCGTTTGTGTGCAGGCAAGCAGGCCGTGGTACTGGCTTGTTTACTGCAGAATACACTGGAACGGTCGCATTTTCTGGAACTGAATGAGCGAAAAGTTTCCGTGAAGTCTGGCCGTGGTGAGACTTGAACACTGTTGTTTTCCTAGGAGGGCTAGGAAGACTTTGAGGCCTTGGGCTTTATCTCAATCTTCGGCCAGGGCCCACGCCGAGAGGGTGGCGGCCAGCAGAGCGTTGCCTCTGTCTATCGCACTATCCACCACTGAGAATGCTGCTGAGACGGAGGTGCACTCTGGCTGAAAAGGGGGCTTTCCAGGACTTTGCGACTTCTTCATGGATCTCAGGAAGAAAAGGTGCAGGCCTAGAAGGTGGTGGGGCATGGTCCCTTTGCAGGAAACATCCATCCAGCTGGTTGCACGCGGGTTGCGTGGCCATCTCCCACTCAAGGCCAAGGCTCGCAATGGCCTGTGAGAGCAGACGCATCAGTTCTGACTCGATGCTGGCCTGCTTTCCTGATGCTAGGATAGAACAGCTGGACTCCTCCACAGATGCATCTGCCCCGTCGTCGTCAATGGTGGAAGCGGCGGTGGATGGCGGCCGTTGTCCGTCGTTGAGTGGCTCGGGTGAAGCTGGCGGGCAAACCGGCAAGCTGTCGGAGGCTGGAGAAGGCTTGGGGACCCGCTGAGTAGGACGCAAGTTTATTAAAAGTACTGGACCCTCTCCTCTTCATTTGGTTACCAAACTGTGACTACCCTTATTGATAAAATTAGAACCTGAGTGTACATGTTCAAAAGTGATTTTTTCAGTGCCATGTCTGTTTTTGATTTGTTCCACATTTGTGTTTTTACATCTTTAATTTTGAAGTTCATGTTTTTTGGGTCATCTGTTCATGTCCTGTGATTCCCTGTACCCCTCCTTGTTTCATGTGTTATTAGGGCCCAAGCCCTGAAAGGGCGAAGGCCCTATTGTTTTCCTTAGGATTATTCTTTTCTATTATTAGGGCCCAAGCCCTGAAAGGGCGAAGGCCCTATTGTTTTCCTTCCGATTATTTTTAGGGCCCAAGCCCTGAAAGGGCGAAGGCCCTATTGTTTTCCTTGGGATTATTTTTCTTCTTTAGTATTATTATTATTTTGCTACCTTTTGGGCACTTTTGGGGCCCTTAACGTGCTCGAAAACTCTTGAAACTTTGCACACGGGTCAGAACCCGCGGCCATCAGAGCCGGGCTGAAGCTGGTACCTGGGCGTGGCAGGGGGGCTCGTCAGCGCCCCCTGGAACGGGGTCCGAACACTCGGTCCATAACTCAAACACGCTTGCATGTAATAATATGAAACTCGGTACACATGTTGATCTCATCGTTTCATCTATACCTCGCGCTCTTACTTTTTACCCCAGCCCAACAGGAAGTCGGCTATTGAGGTTTGTTTGTAAAACGCTCGCAATGGTATTTGAAATACTCCTCCTAGAGCTTTGATCCACATTCGACGAAACTCGGTCAGCGTGAAGTCAAGACATTGAGGAGGAAAGTTTGCGAGGGGATTTTTGATATCTCGAACGGTTTGTCCGTGGCGAGGAAACGAAATCATGGCGAGAAACGTGAAACAGGAAGTGTGTTATAACTTCAGCATACATTAACTGATCTTGATGAAACTTCAGCAGTGTGCTCGCTGTAAGAGGACGATCACATGGATGTGACTATTGTGAGTAAAAGTTATAGCGCCACCAACTGGCAGCAGGAAGTGTGTCACTTTCAAAATGCTTTGAAATCACCCTTTTATTTTTACCCGATTTGCTTCAAACTTCATCTGTATAATGTAAACATACGGCAGATGTAGACCTGTGAATGGATTGTTGCCGTGAACTGTTGGCGTGGCAACGCATCAAACTTTACCCTTCTTTTAGGATGCTTTTAGGATGCTTTTGAGACCCTTAGCATGCTTCAAATTGCATGAAACTCGACAGACACATAACATTTATTAGCCAGTAGACATGTGCAAAGTTGCAGAAACGGGCGTGGTGTGGGCTCAGTAGCGCCACCTTTTGACAAAAGTGGGGTGGTTAGTTTTAACTAGAGTTACAAAAATTGGTATGTATATTGTACTCCTCGAGCCGGACAACTTTCTAATTGACACTTATTAGCTAGGACCCACAGAAAGTCAGATATTTTTGTTTGAATATGGCCACTCTGAGCCTACATGTCTCTGTGTCTTTGGCTGGCTGGCTGGCTGTCTGTCTGTGTGTGTGTGTGTGTGTGTGTGTGTGTGTGTGCAGGGGGAGGGGGCTTAACCATTTCACTGCTGTGTGTATGACCTGCATAAAGAAAATACATTTCTCAAGCCTGGTATTTTTTAATTAAGTTTTTATTTTTATTTTTTATAAGTAAAGGCATATAACCAGTTTAATTGTAGTGAATTGACAATAGTTTTATATAATTAGTTTATTAATCAGATTAACTTGGTCAATAAACTTGGTCTGAAAATTTGGTCCATAAATCAAACACACTTGCATGTAATAATATGAAACTTGGTACACATATAGATCTCATCGTTTCATATATACTTCACACTATTACTTTTTACCCCAGCCCAACAGGAAGTTGGCTATTTAGGGTTGTGTTTAAAACACATGCAATGGAATTTAAATTATTGCTCCTAGAGCACTGAACCAAATTCGCCGAAACTCGATCAGCGTGAAGTCAAGACATTAAGGATGAAAAAGTGCCACGGGATTTTTGATATCTCGAACGGTTTGGCCGTGGCGAGGAAACGAAATTATGGCGAGAAACATGAAACAGGATGTGTGTTATAACTTCAGCATACATTAACTGATCTTGATGAAACTTCAGCAGTGTTTTCGCTGTAAGAGACCGATCACATGGATGTGACTATTGTGAGTCAAAGTTATAGCGCCAACAACTGGCAGCAGGAAGTGTGTCACTTTCAAAATGCTTTGAAATCACTCTCTTATTTTTAACCGATTTGCTTCAAACTTTATCTGTATAATGTAAATACACGGCAGATGTAGACCTGTGAATGAATTTTTGATATCTTTGATACTGTTGCCGTGGCAAAGAAACAAACTTTAACATTCTTTTTTGATGCTTTTGGGACTCTTAGCATGCTTGAAATTGCTTGAAACTCAACAGATACATCACATTTATTAGCCAGTAGACATGTGCAACTATGGCAAAAGATTAAAGTAATGTCAAAAAAGTAAACACTAAAAGCCTCATATCTTCTAAAAATGTAATTATACATCATTTGTTTCTAAATTAAATTATACAAATATTATAACTTCCCCAATTTTTCCTTTTTTTCATTTAAGAATTATGTTTACGTTCAAAAACAGCCAGAATTGTTGTAAAATTCAGAAAAAAATAATAATCTGAGTCATACGTAGTGCTATACTGCCCTCTTGTGTTCAATATCAGGTAGGCCTATTGTGTATTCCCACCGGTTAATCAACGTGTGACTCCGCTGGGACTTGGGAGCTTTTAAATCGCTTACTTAAAACCGAAAGTCAAAATACGGATGTCCGCACAAGACATTAATGGTGTGGAGTAGAGCGAGCATTTTAAATAAATTCCTATTAAGTAGGATTGAACTACACAGAAAGAATGTTCACTCTGTTCTGCTGGTTCCTCGCTGGTGGATCATATGATTACTTTGTCATAATCTATGACAAAAATGCTATTATAAACTATATTAATAATAGATAATACACATTGCTCTTATTTTTAAAAAATACATTCATGAAAAACAAGATAACAAAAATCATAAAAAGATATAGCCATGGCTGCTATAAATGTTTGAAATGCATAGGACAGATGTTTAATGACGCAGCAACATATAATTGAAAGGCAATTAATAATCTGTCATTACGTCACTGCATTATGATATTACGGCTCTAATACGGTGCAGCACAAAGCACTTATGTGCATCCCGAGCGGAGAATGATGTGCTTGAAGCCACATGAAGTTACAGCGCAGTGAGTCCGTATTGAAAAGTTCAAAGCACAAAGGAAATACATATTTATGAACAGTGTATTATACATTATCTATCTATGCAATAGTTTATTGAGCCTTTTCTTTTAAAGGTTTTAAATTTCAGTTACTGTGTGCGTGAAGAACAATTATAGTGCTCTGACTCTAGTGTTGTGATCTAACCGACAGCGTCTGACACCCGGTAGAAAGTAACACGATTAAGTTACAGCAATAAAGTCCAGCAAGAAAAAGTTTCTTCATTCGAAAATATAGACCTTTAGACCTTTATCTTAAAGACCCAGTATAATAGGATTAACATTGAATCATCTTGAAGATCGTTTCATCATTGACTGTAACCGAATGCGACGTGCTGTTTGAATGCTGAATGGAGAATGACTGACAGGCGCAGAGAGGGAAAAGTTTACGTGTTCTTGAATTTAATGACTTAAATATTAATTTCTATATCACATAATAGCTTCAGAACACTTATAATACAGTACACAAAAACTTAGTGGTACTTTAGAAAGTTTTTGTGCCTTTGTGCCTTACATAGAATAGTATATGCACAATATAGAATTTGAATCAGCCTTGTCAAAGATGGCAGTGTCAGAGCCGATACCGATCCTGAGTATCTAACCGGCACACTTCTTTTCAACAGTCAAATTGAAATTGAAATTGCTTGAAACTCAACAGATACATCACATTTATTAGCCAGTAGACGTGCAAAGTTTCAGAAACGGGCATGGTGCAAGGACTAAATAGCGCCACCTTTTGACAAAAGTGGGGTTGTTAGTTTTATCTACAGTTACAAAAATCGGTATATACATTTTACTCCTCAAGCCGGACAACTTTCTATACATAGTCATTAGCTCGGACCAAGAGGAAGTCCGATATTTTGGTTTGAATATGGTGAGCCTCTCTCTGAGCCTACGTCCCTGTATGGCAAGCCCTTTTAACATTTAAAAGCTAAGTTTGCCTATCCGGAATTAACATTGTAGATATCAACAACGTCTTTCTGTCTAGTCGTAATTACATTTTGGATAGTTTGTATTATCATTTAAGATATCTGTAACATAATTTTGACTAGTCGAAATGACAGAGTATGGCAAGCCGTTTTAACATTTAATCATGAAAGGGCCAAAGCCTTCGGCACCGCCACCCGGGTGCCTTTAGGTAACTAAAGGAACCGGGGTTGCGGTGCCACCGGCTTGGGCCCGCCATCGCTGCTCGCAGCTATATTATTCTGATTGGTTCCTTTAATACTTGTGTTGTGTTCTAATTAGGTGAGTTCGCCATGCAGAACAATCGATGCCTGACAAACACAATGCATTCTGGTAAGAAAGTTTGTCCGACTTTGATCTAAACATATTTAGACATACAGTGTCATATTTAGACAACATATTTAGACATCCATTGCGAAATCACAATGGAAGACAATTTCGATATATCTAAATATGTTTAGATCAAAGTCGGACAAAAATTCTGAAATCTCTGTGTAAAACAATGAGTGACGTACACTCGCAAGAGATCACTTGCGGCGCATGCACAGACCGAAGTGCCCGTGCCTACATCTTGGATGCCCTTGAGGTAAGCTAAAACATATCAAAAATTAATTTCAAAGTGAACTATCCCTTTAAAGACAGAATGCACATAAATGAAAACCTTCTGACTCCTTAAAACAAATGCATGCGTTTTAGACGGAAAGACTCTTTAAATTAAGCAGCTTTAAATTAAGTTTTTGACATTATTCCCCAACTTGACTATTTGTAGATGATATCTCCCATAAAGCATCCAGAATGTGTCATCCCAGACAGTAGATATAAATACTAAAATATAAATAAATGTATGTCTTTAGTTTCCACAATCACTCAAACATGTCTGTCTATTACTGTACAAAAGAAAAGAAAAAAAAAACTTAGAGATGGGCCATATTTAACCAGCCACTCAAAAAATGTAGTTGTCATGGTCACAGATAATAAATTGTCAGCCCTACGTGTGCAGCTAAGTCCATTAAGATGCTTGAGTTCAATTAAAGTTCTTCTTATGTTTCCGTTTTGCAGAAGAAACGTGACCATTTCAAGTGCCAATTAGACCTTGCGTTCATCTCTAGGAATCTGGCTCTTAACCCGACTGCCTGAATGAATGTCGTGTGCACCGGGCTGTGTCAAGAAAAGGAACCTTGTGCAATCCATCTACTGCAGCAAATCTGGCTCTGATTTTCTACTCGCTGTCCATCGGGGTTTGGCTGCTAGTCTGTGTGCCTGCGGTTTCTAAAAGAAACCGCAGGCACATTGGACTGGCAGCTCCCTGAACAATCAATATTGACTTCCAGGCCTGATCTATTTTAGGGCCAATCATGCTGCAAACTATAGATCTCTAGGATTACTAGACTTTACTCTTCCCGTTCTGGAAGTACTGTCCATTTGTGCACAGTACGCGCAGTGTCATAAAAGCTCAGCTGTTTGTAGGCTATAAAGTCTAATATATTGATACTGTACACTGTAATTTTAAAATACATGCTGCCACAGTGATCCCAACAGATAATTCCAGTCCTCAAATCTGATTGAGCAGTGTTCAAATCAGAGCTAATATACAGTTCAATAGCACTTTTGACTTTTCACTGTTTCTATCACTCTGCTTGTATCTGTCTTTGTGTGTTTTAGACAAGATTGGGCCTACTGGAACATAAGTGTGTGCCTTAGTGGTAGGGATTTTTCAGTGACTTTCTGCAAGTTACATCATTGTACCAGTAGATGGAATCTCTGGGTTACGCCAAGTGACTACTTATGAGTTCAAACATGAATCATTTATTCATCAAAGATATTGAAGAATATTAATTATTTTATTTATAAAACTCATTTTCACAAGCCCAAGATCGATTAACAAAGGTGTTTGAGGAACATTAACAATTTAGCAAAACAGCACAAAAATAAAACATTATATACAATTCACTGACAACACATTTCAAAAATAAGTTTTAAGAAGTGTCAAAAAAAGTTTTTAAGTTTAAGTTGAGACTTAAAGGAATGCAGATAAAGAAGAGATATTATGATACAGCCAAATAGCTTGAATCTTGGATCTGACAATACGCCAAATTCAGATGATCTAAGAGACCGGATAGGCAGGTAAAGGTGAAGTAGGTCAGATTGATATAGAGCTGCAAGACCATTTAAAGCTTGTAAAGTTAACAGGAGTACCTTAAAATGAATATGTGATGCAACAGGCAACCAGTGAAGATCGTGGAGTCTAATCGAGCTGAGCACTCCCGCAGCAGCATTTTGTACAATCTGTAGCATTTTGATGTATGTTTTTTTTTTTTTTTTTGGTAAGCCAATTAACAAGGCAATGCAGTAGTCCAAATGACAAGTTATTAGTGCATGAACAATGGTTTCTGCATCAGCCAGATTGAGGAAAAAGCAGAGACATGCATTTGATAAAAAATAGTTGGTAACAACTAAAGCAATATGAGAAACAAAGTAAAGACAGAAATCACATAAAACACCAATATTACGTAGACGGGAAGGAGGGTTTAACAAGAACCTTGTCTATGTGAAAGGACAGGTCGGTGGAGCTGATCAGCATTGTTTTGGTTTTGCTGTCATTTAGTTTAATAAAGTTCAGAGAAATTTAGTGTTTGATTTCTCTAATATATGCAGTGAGTGAGTCAGGCATAGATTAAATATCCAAGGAGGTGGTAAGATAGCTGTGGACATCTACAGCATAACAATGAAAACGTCCAAGATCCAAATGTCTGAAAGTCCCTACTTGAGTATGATATCACCAAGTGGCTGCATATAGATGATAAAAAGTAACGGACCAAGAACTGAGCCCTTTGGAACACCCTGTGTCAACGGAGTTGTGCTGGAGCTTGAGGCACCCTTGCATGGTGATATAGTATTTTCAATCAGTGAGATGAACCATCAAAGAGTTGAAACACCAATTCCGATATTAGAAAAACAGGACATGAGGATATCATGACAGATAGTATCAAACGCTGAACTTACATCAAGGAGAATTGGGATGTTTGTAAACTCAGAATCCATAGAAAAAAGGATATCATTAACCAAAAGAATAAGAGCAGTTTCAGTACTGCGAGAAAAGCAAAATCCAGACTGAAAAGGTTAAAAAAGTTAAGTAAGTTTGTATTTAGGCTATTCTCTAAATGTTTTGCTAGAAATGGTAAATTAGAGAATGATAATTGTTCATATTCAAAAATCATCCAAGCCAGATTTCGAAGCACAACCTCAGCAATTTTTAAACCTGCTGAGAAGATAGCAGATACTAAGCTAAACAAATTACCCAACTGGTTATGATGGAGTCATTGCAGGGTTGAGCTGATATGATATAATGTTAGACTTCATGATTAGATCATGCATGGCAGATGGAGTAGAGGTGGTCAAAAAAGTGAAACGATCTGTCAGTAATTTAGTGTGTGGAACACAAGTTTGAGAAATATCAATAACAAAAGATGTAGTTATTGATTTTAGTTAATGGGAAAAAACTGAAGAAAACCATTTACAAGCTCTTCAGAGTTAGAGATATTTTTTTGATGGGTTGCTAAGTTTGTTTATCATAGCATAAAGAAATTTGACTCTACATATAGAATTCTCAATAGTTCGAGAGAAATAATAGGAGCATGCAAAGGTATGAGCTGTGCGATAGTTATGCAGATGTTCATAGTACATCATAAAGTGCAGGGGGAAGTCCAGTCTTTCCGAGGGACGACTTGAGTGGTTAGAATCAACCTGGTCTTAACAGGATTATGATGATTTTAGAATTGATTCGTTCAGGAATTCATTTATTGGCTTTTATGAGGAAGTAAGTGAATCATTCACTCATCCGATTTATTAAAAACGTGGAGTAATTCAGGAACTAAGCAATTGGCTGTATGAATGAGTCTTTTTTTTTTTAATTAGCCGATTCGATCAAAAACACTGATTCATTTGATTCATTCACTGATTAAAATGAAGTATATACAGGACTTTACCTGGGTTTTTCTTGCGTTTTTTTAATAAGAAAGAATGAAGTCTTCTAGTATAAGCTGATCATCGCAATTTTACTGTATATGCAAGAGGAGATGAACTTTATCCTCTGTAAACAATAACAATTTCTTGATAGTTAATGGAGAGATAGGAGAAAAATCGGTTTGGAAAACATTTCCTTCACAGGCTCTTGACAGCTCAGTGAAGCTAAATGATTTCTCTCAAGCACTGCTGGATCAAGTTAAATGTCTTGCTCGCAAACATCAATCCTGTTTATCGCATGGAGGCTAGGAGGATGTTTGTGCACTGCTGTTTAACACATCTCTTCCTCACAGGCACAGCCTCAGAAAAACCACAACGACGGAGTGGCATTTCCGGCTCTCAGCACACATTTATCTGTGATTGATACGGGACTCTCATAAGACTTGTGAGACCCAGCTATCATATTGTGTCAGGCCACTATCAAACAAATAGTGTTTATTTCCCAGACAGTTTGCGGCACTTTTGTCACTTCGCGAGGTATATACGACAGGGGATGAGCCATGGGGTGGTCCTCAAAAATTGCGCTATTAAAAGAACCAATGACTCGTCTCGGTAATTCTAACGTTCCATTAAGAAAACAAACCTCCGCCTACCTTGAATGAATGAATACAAAGAAAAACATTTAACATATGTCAAATTATTCCCATCCATGATTTATCTGAAATAAGTGTTAAGGCTTTAAAGATGTTTGAAGTAGTATCATGAATAATTTTAAGTCTCTATGAGATCAAAATTGATAATTCTATTTTTTATGGAATATTGCAATAGTTATTATAAATGCTTTATCCTTGCACATATTATTATTATTTTTTTTTTGATGCGCCCTTGTATTCTTTATCTAAAATAACCCCCTTCCCCACTTACAACAAGATCTCTTGGCACAAAGGCGGGTCAGCCAACGCTATCTCACGACCAATTCGTACGAATTCGTACGAGTAATGAAAAAGCGGCTAATTCGTACTAAGTCATACGATCTCACTCATGCGAGTTCGTATGTTTTGGCTAAACCCACGTGCGCTTGGGGGGGGGGGAGGTGTCAGGGGTAGGAATGTACAAATTCATACGAATGGGCCAACTCATAAAATGTGTACGATTTAGCAAAAATCGTACTACTTCGTACGTTTGAGGTCATACGAATTGTTACGAATTAGCCACCTCGTAAAATTCGCACAAATTGCCTTGAGATCGGGTTGGGCCAGCCTGTAGCTCAAGAGATTGATTGTTTGCTTTAGGCATCTGATATAACAGTGATGCGTGACGTAAGACTTAACGATTGGATAGCAAACCGTAACTATCTAATGATCCGATCAATTTCCAATGGACAAAATCAAGTCCCTCCTACATTATTTATTGTTCAAGAAGCCGTTTCACTTGGATATACGTCACAATAGTGAAGCATTCCGTTTAATGCTGACTTTAAATCGGAAATGAAGCAGTCAGTCAAGTTTACATTAAGTAAACTGATTTCCACTTTAATAAAAAAATATATAATTAACACGATTAATGTAACCATTTTAAAGAAAAAAGGATGTTTCGTTGCATTTGGAGCAAGGGAGCCGCCATCTTGCAATACCGCAGCGAGCGACGTCAGGTTGGTTGTCTTAGCTGCACGTAGATATAGTAGAGGACTGACAGGGAAGGTTAAAGACAGAAAAAATTAAAGATGGAAACTGGAAAGCCACATCATAAGTCAAATGGGGGAGGGAACTACTGTATTGCTCCTAGTTGTAGAAATTATTTTACAGCGTTAAAGCAAAGGGCAAATGAGAACTAAAACAGAGAAGGTAACGTTACTCCTTAGCAGCAAAAGGAAGAACCCTTCAATCGACCCTTTTTGGAGGAAGATTACATTGAGGAAAATACCTCGATTCGGCCATTTATTCCTTTAACCCATAAACCTTTAACCCATCATTGTCTATTGTATAATAGAGTATCCTGGCCATCTTTGTCTATTAGAAGGAAAATTAATTTTTACCTAATTATTTATAAAACTATTCTGGAGTTGTTGCCTTATATCTAGGTTGCCTAATTCAAAAGAAAAGTGTTGGGAAATATTCCCTTTGGTCTGATAATTGTTTTTCTCTGTTCCATTTGTGAGAACTGAACTGGGAAAAGGGGCTTTTATGTACGCAGCTCCATTTGAATGGAATTTACTTCAAACGAAATTGAAATTACAAACACTGTTGCCTTTGGAACATTTCAAATCTATTATTCGATCACTCAAAGTAGACTCATTAATTCATTAAAGGGGGGGGTTGACTGCTTTTTTTCTTTGCATGATTGTGTTTATGGGGTGCAATATAACATGTATTCGTGGTTTTTCTTTTTTTAAAAGTCTTATTTTTCATAAACTTCACGTTTATTGTCAGCCGCGCTCTCCTCTGTCCCCTGAACGAGCGGTTCACTTCCTGATTCTATGAAACCACTCCCTCAGAAACACGTAGTGGGCTCAGATTGGTTAGTTTGGCCCGGTGTGTTGTGATTGGCTAAACTGTCGCTCACGTTGTCCGGAAGGTTAACGCCCATTACTTTTACGGGCGCAACGGGCACGTCAAGAGCTCCGGTCCAGATGTAAATATGCGTCGAACTGCAGTATCAGTTTGAGGCAGAATCAGACCGAGAAAGCAGCAATGAAGAGAGTACACAGAACCTCACTACACACGGCTCTTACTAAACGTTTCTGAATGATAATTTGCTACATTTTTTAACTTTATGAACGTTTTTTTTACACAATAGCATCTGACTGGCAACAATAGCAACTGACTGGCTACTAATGTTAAACACAAACAGCGTTGGCATTAGGTAACGTTCTTGATCAAATAGAAAACAACGTCATAAAGCATATGCATGAAAAATACGTTTAAAACATTAGTACTTATACAAAATTCAGGTCCATAATGTTTGTACGCGTTTGTCGTAGACACAATAGCATTACTAGTAGCCTATAGTGGCTATAAAGTCAGCGCTGGCATTAGAAAAAAATAAAACACAAGGCTACGTCTGGAAATTTACATGAAAATACATTTGAAATGATTTAGTCTTAGCCTACTTACAGGTTGTGGCCCAACAACTGCTGCCTCTGGTTTTAAAGTTGGAACTGCTTCATATTTTAGTAACAGTTTATTTTTAAATCCGGTGTTGAACTCGTGGAGATTCTGGAAGCTGTCTTCCGTAAAATGCGCAGCACAGAGAGCTAGATTACGATCGTCATTTTCAGGAACATAATGAAACATAAATTGTATCCATTCTTGACGAAGTACAGCGTCTGTGGGAAGTTGGAATACAGAAGACCTGACAGCTGGATGAACAACTCACTCGACGAGCTGGAGATGCTGAAATATGCGCATGTCCTTTTTTGCATATTCCGGAGGGAGTGGTTGATGCAAATGTGTGGGTTAGTGACGTACCATAACCCAGCTGTAGTCCCAATCGAGTCGTTTTTGTAGGCAATTATACTTCCGGATTTTAAAAAGACGATATCTCTGCTTACATTGAACTTTCAGCGCTGCAACTTTGCAGATACTGATCATGCACCAACAGCAACATTAAACACTATTTAAAATGAAAAAAGTGAAATCGCATTTTCCTGGTTAAATAAATAAATAAAATATTCGGATTTAGTCATTCGCCGCACCAACAAACTTAAGTTTGAAGTTGCTCCGTGTGTTTTTAATTCCTCTGGCTATAACACACGCTCTATCGACCACCCAACACTTGCCGATAATCAAGCACTCTATAGTTATTTATATATGTGATTTGGCAAATGCTTTGTGAAAAGTTGTTTCAGTCAATAAAAACAATGTTTTACAGTGCAGGGGAAAACAGCATTCTAGTCAATGTTTATCAGATTGAAAGAGAGATATATCATGTTATTATTTTGTTATATTAAATGATGACCCTGCAGCTGGTTTTGGCATGTATAGCCTTAAAGGGAGTTGTGGTTTTTGATGTCACTTTGAATTATAGAAGTTGCAAATTGACGGCACCTTGCGTGTATGCGTGAACAATGACTTATTATGGGCTCAACAGTCCTTTCAAGTGTCTTCCTCTGTCTTCCTTGCCTGTTCAAAAAGTAAATAAATGCTAAATATTAAGCTGGGCATACACCATGCAATTTTTTTCACTCGGATAAATGTGCTATATCTATTTACCTCAGCAAAGACAACCAACCCTGTGACGTCACGCGCTGTGGTATTGCAAGATGGTGGCGCCCTTGCTCCAAAAGCTATAACAAAATGTCCTTTTTTCTTTAAAATGGTAACATTAATCATGTTTGTTATTTTTTAATTAAAGTGGAAATCGGTTTATTAAATAATGTAAACTTGACTACTTCATTTCCACTTTAAGTTCCCTTTAAATTCCCTCATTCCATTTATTGTATGTCAGTGTGTAACTAGGACTGACAAGAGTATGGGATGTTTGGCCACTTCATGCCAATTAATAGTGTGACATTTTGTGCCAAGCCAATTAACATGTCTTATCCTCTGTCTCTTTGATTTCTAGGATGCATCTCTGGTTCTATCTGGGTATGATAATGTTATTTTTGGAATGATGCACATTCAATGCCTCATCTGTGTTAAATCTGTATAGCATTGTGCAGAAATGTAGAAAAAGAAACATACATATGTCCTTGTTTGTAAATCAGGTTTTGTTAAGAGTTGTCATAGCCTCAGTAAAGTTTTTAGGTTGTGTTCAGGCACTGCACTTGCTGAAAAAAAGGTTTCACTTTATATTGATGGTCCTTTTAACACATTCTGTTGACTATAAGTAAAGTTGTACCTGCATATCTACTCTCATTCGAGTGGGGTTAAGGTTAGAATAAGTTGACATGTACAGAAGCAGCAAAGCTCCGTATAATCAGTAGCATGTCTGTTGGAGGATCATCACAATAAAGAGTTAGCATATATTCAGCAGACAGCAGTCTAATACTCTAATGAGAGTTTGTTGACATGTAGTCAATTATAGTCAACAGAATGTTGGGGACCATCAGAATAAAGGGTTACCAAAAGTAATTTAGGGTCCTGTAGTACTGCAACCATTTGTCTGCGTTACATTTTTCCTGCATTATTGGTGACATGTTGAGAAGATTCAAGGGAGATTCATAAGTTCACAGCGAATCAAATTTAGAAAAAAAAAAAAAATATGCTGCTCCGTTGGACAAACAGCTATTAAGCTTGCATTTCTCTTGTCATGCCCCTGTAATACTGCATTGCTAATGGAGATCATGACATTTTCAGCTTTCTGCCCGACAGTCAGAGAGGCTGGTAATGCAGGAGGGTTGAATGTTTCTTTTAACACAGGCACTTTGAGCCATTTTCCAAGCCCATTTGTGTTGCCCAGACACGGTTGTTATTTGTCCAGCTGAGTGAGAGGGACATCCTTTCAGGTCAAGCCTTTGTTGGTGCAGCATCTCAGTGGGTTAGTTACCTTTCAGTGCACACACACACACACACACATGTAATAAATTACACCTTTACCAGGAATAATCACAGGTGTTTTAACCATAAAACATTCTGAAACATAATTCATTCTAATCTATATGGTTATCTGTGGATTACTCTAGTTGATTATAAGGCTTCGGAATGGAAAATGGTACAGTAATTAGTGGCTTTCAGTCATGCAGTGTGAAGTTAAAATACTTTCCGTACATGGTTCAAACCATTATGCTAGCCTTCCAGTCAAGTCTTGTATTTGGGAGTACAATAACAATATTTAATTATTTTCATTATTTTGTATTTCGCTGAACATATTCAAATCTCCTGGAGTAACCCATTCAAAAAAAATAAATAAAAAAATAAATAAATACATAAAAATAAAAAGTAATTCTTAAGGCTCAGTGATATTATATATACTTTTTTACTTTAATTTAGATACCACATGACAGACGTTTTTACGTTACAGGTAGGCCTATAATATACACACACATGCATGAGGGACATACAGTCATGCCAAAACATTAAAAAAGTAAAGGACTTGGAAATAAAGGACTCTGACTTATCTCATTACTGATTTCAGATTAAAAAGCTAAATCAAAATCACTTGATATAACTATCTGATTCTCAGAAATTGTAATGTATGGTAATCATGCTGAACATTGCTATTCCTTTGAGGAAATTAGTATAATCACAACATTATTCTCATAACAATTATTCCGTGACAATCATATTTTTTGTAATTACATTAACAGCAGTTGCTGCCATGTGACTCAAGAGTGCATGAAAGCAAGATCTGGGATCTACGACTGTAGAATAGGCCATGGTCCTGAAACAAAGAGATTAATTGCAAAGTGATAACTAATTTGTTGTGAAACCATAAGCTTCCACAGACATAATTGCTCCTCAATTGCTGCCACGTTCTATAATGCTTCATTTGTGTGCTTGTGCACGCTGTCCAACAGCACACTAATATTAACAGACAGCCATTTCCAAGCCTTGCTAATGCAATAAGGGGCTCATGTAGAATACCGCTCTAAGTATAGGGAAGGTAATCAAGGCTGAACAAATTCCTCATTCCCAGCTTTTCACTTAAGGGAAAGACTGGTTAATGCAGGGAGACTTTTTAACGAGGACCTGTCCTTGGCTTTATTAAAAGTCTTATACTCAAGGATGGCTTTTCTCAATTGACAACAGTGCCAGAAAGCTCTCCAACAAAACAAAACCATGTTTGCAAGTTATAGAGCTGTGAAAAATCCCATAACAAACCTCTTAGCTTGCAGCTCAGTAACTATTCCCCTCTGTTAGACTATACTTTAGAGCACTGCTAATTTTGTTCAAGAGAATACGGAATATATCATAATGTTTAAAAGTTTGTGTCAGTCTGCAGTGACAATGTTTGATAAGAAAGGACACCCAGACACCTCGCTGAGCCATTCGCTTTTTCCTCTTTCTGGGTTATTTCATTTGCTAACGCTAGGCAGTTTTGATTTATATACTGTTTAATGTTTAATGATCGAGTTGTTTTATATTTGCGTAAGCAATTTTCTATTGCTTGTTATTGCTTCTTCTTCACCTGTGTTTTGATCTGGAGATGCTGTGCTAGAAGATAATAGCGTCCCCTACCATATAACAGTGAAAATATGGATAGCTGAAAAATTCAGTCAGTGCAGGGAAAAGAGTAAAGTAGATTTGAATTCAATTCCTACACTACCAGTGGCTTAGCCTACATAAAAATTCAGATACTGAATTAGTTACAAATCTGTTTTCTTTATAAATCAATATTTTCAAACAATGTAAGCCATTAAGACAATATGTAAAACTTTGTGGAAAAAAAAAAAAGTATTTAGGCTATTCTATTTACTATCAAAATAGTAAATACAATTACAAGCTCAGTATACTTCGAATATTTAATTATACTTATAAGTATATCTCGATCAAAAGATTGAAGTATAGGCCAAATATATTAAGATTTTGCTGTCAGTATAAGTCACAAATACTTACAGTAACTGTAATTTTAAATATATTTCTGAGAAGTACATAAAAGGTAGACTGAAAGTAATCTTTCTCATTTTCCTGTTTAAATTAAGTATACTTACAGCACACTTGAATAAACTTCTTTTTTTGTAAGAGACAACAACAACAACTGTCTGTGACACTTTTCATTGTGTGTTTAATCAGCTTGTTCCTGTTTTTCAGACTATCAGTCTGAGCATTAGTTTAAAAGCGAGGAACAAAATGTTTACTGTTGAAAATGTTGATTCATTGCATGCATTGCGATGAAAAACCAGTGTCTTTTTGATTGAGTCGTTTAATCATTTGCTCAAACAGTTAGCAATCTATGACCAATGTTTTTCAACTGTTGATTCGTTCAGAAACAAATGAAGCTTAGAATGACTGATTCATTCAGTAATGCCGCTGAGATATGATACTCTGATATGATGAGATATGTGATGAATGACAGCTAATTTTTCATTGGCTTTTTTTTTTATGGCGTAGAGTATTTTTGGCGACGCAAAAATAGACGAGACCGATAGCTGCAGGTCTGAGTAATGGTGGTGCAGAAAGGGGGATATGCTTCAACAGAAAATAACCCCTAACCCTACTCCATACTCTAATATGCAGCTTTCACAACCAATTCGTAAAGACCTTTCGGCACAACCCTATCTTTCATCATGCCCATTATTCTAACCTGCATACTCACACTTTGAAATAGATGGCCATCAAATGTACGTTATTTAATATTAAGTTGTTTGTTGAACTGTTTTATAGAAGCAATAGGCTATCACACTTATCATGCTGTTGGTACGGACTAGCTCATAGAATAAAAAGCCATAAGATACATTTCAGAAATAACGTCTGTTTAGTTGAAGTTTAATAGCCTCTCTGGCTTATACGAGTATCAGAATGAGCAGAACAAAAGAACTTTGGCTTGTGACAAAAAAAGTACATGACAAGCTGTGCAGTGCAGGTAATGCAAAGATATTAAGTGGACAGATTTGGAATAGTTCACTTGTAATATGTATATTCTAAAAATAAAACATATTTCCATGGTTAAGCCTTCATAAATTCAGAATACGTGCAGCATTATAATGATGTTATTTCTGAAGGACCTGGAATGAAACAATTTTAGACCACTGGCCATCACAATCTCCAAGTGAAGACACTCAGGTTCACAAGTTTAACTTTGATGAGTGCAGCGTAGCATAATCTAACTAGGGCAGCCAATGACATTAAATTCTTATTTTGCAGAGAACCTATATTTGAACACAATTGAACAGAGCTCTGGCTGAAGGGGCTATTCAGACTTCAGCAAGAGTGGGTCACAGCAACAATGAGATGTGAACTAATATAAGCTCTCAGAAAAAGAAAAAAAAGATGGATCACCTTCGTGAGAAAATTTTTACAATAATTGGAGGAGATATCTGCTATGTCCCCATTCAAGCAGTGGACAGACTTTGGGTGGCATTTCATTATCCTGACAGGAATTGTCACTAGAACGAATTCATCAGTGGACAAAAAAGCTAGATAAATGGCTCGACGAGAAATAGACAAGCCTATCTCCTGAGCTGATGTGAACGACTTTTTTATACATGTATCATTATGTTAGAAGAGTGGAAGCGGCATGCTCTATATGAACATCTTTTTCAATTTAGTGTGTTTCAAATATTAATGGCAACATGATTTGACCTATTCGCAAGGCATAGGCCATGCAATGAGAAAGATAGCTCATTTAGTGAGAGGAGACCTCTGGCCTGCTTCGGCTTCCCATATGGTAGGAGATGAACAATGAATGTGAAAAAAGCCAGCTCATGCATTTTAAATTCCCCCTCATTGCTCTATCTGAGCCATGGAGGAGAGACCAAATGCCTTTTTCCAAATGGAGATGCATGTTCGTGAAACTATTGACTTGTCTCTTGCAGTGTGGTTATTTATGTCATAATATTTTGAGGGAAATAGAAGGTGACAACTAATACAGCTAATCTGATTAGGAATGTAGACCACTTAAGTAATCTTATGCCTGCAGTTTTCCAGGTAAAATATATCAAAATTCTTATAAGAGACATTATATAAAACAAAAAAAAACAAACATATAAAACAAGATTTACTCGAGAAGCAACTCTGCATACGTTATTAGAGGGTTAATTAATTAACCCCTGTTGGTTCTGTTCTGTTTACCCTAAGGGGGTTATTGCTCTTACTCTTATCCATGCTAGGCTGCATGGATGCACAGGGAATTCTTACCCAGAACAGAACCATACCGCCAATCCAAACTGTATTGCCAATCGTATTTGACGAAGATATTTTAAATCAAATTGAGAGATTAATGTCCCTCCATTGACGTAAACGCAACTACCAATTTTTCACTTCAAGAAGTTTATAAAGAAATTGTAAAATTAATCCATATTTTCCAAACGGAGAAATTCCCTAAAATATAATATCCTCTATGCAGGCAAAACGTCTATTCAGGGATCAGGATGCTTAATGAACTGAAAAGTCAAATTCATCAACTTGAAGTGCATTATAAATGTCATCAAAAACACCCAGTTTGTCTAAAGCTAACAAAAACTGGGCACATGAACAAACAAATGCACCTCCAGCATGATTACATGTACAGCACATCTATATATCCTGACAGGAAATGTGTATGTTTTTCCCCAATATTGCATGTTATTCCATTTTATTCCATAAATATAAATAGAAAAGGAGATAGAAACAGCAAAGATGCAACAGACAGCACTTGTTCTTTCAGGTTGACTTCATCTCTCATTGTTTTAGACTGGTTTATTACAGTCCTTTTTCAGTTAAGTTTGGAAATTTTACAATTTCATTACCTTGGCTTTTTCTCTGGCATCCAGGCCATCTGTGGCTGCATATCAAGTCACAAACAGGAGCGAGAGAACAAGGAGGCAAAGAAGATTTTCTTGTGTGGAAGAAGTAGGTTGTATTAAACTTGCATCGAAGTGGAGCTGAGCAAAAGTGAAGGACAGTCTTATAAATTATGCAACAGCCAAACATACAAACAAACAAAAATAAGAGACTCGAGGAAAAAAAAACAAAAAAAAAAAAACATCTGGTTGCTACAGTTTGAAACAGAATTCCATCACTCCCAATATTATTTGTTATGCTGTTTGCTCTTTGAAGCAAGCAAGAAACCTCAAAAACGAACAACTCCCACTAAAATGATTTTGCGCCCTTTGAAATATTCAGCTGTAATACCATAACTGTTTAAAAATTGGCTAAGATGTTACAATTTTGGGAAATAAAGAAAATAGTCACAGGAAACCTAATTAATTTTGGATCGCTTGATTGATCTACTGATCACAAATCTTATTTTATGTTTGACATTTGTGGTATCTGTTTCGAAACGACAAAGATTAGTTTTATGTCTATTAAACCTATGGAAGTACGATCCCAGCGGAACATACACTGTAGGTTGTCATGTATAGGGATGAAAAAGCTTCACAAACAGTTTTTTCAACCACACAGTATCATTATTTTTTTTTCTTCTTACATTCCAGCCCGTTCTCATCCCAAGGCGTCATCTAACTGACGCTTTTGACCATGCATCAACCTCTGACGCTTTAGGCACCCTTTAGCATTTAGATGACGCTATTCCTAGTGGTCTGACCCTACCCCTACCCCAGACCTAAACCTACCCACGTCATCTAGCTAAAGGTAAAGCGTCAGTTAGATGACGCCCTAGGATAGCAGTTTGTTCATGTGCCTCCAACTGTGAAGCCATTTTATCAAGACAATAAAGCTACTTGAATCTGAATTCGTGAATCTCTGATTGATTTGCGATGTTGAGCAGTGGCGCAAAAAGTGGGTATGCGCTATATGCGGCGCATAGGGGCGCAGCACAATGGGGGGCGCCAAAGCGATGGTAAAAAAAAAAAATATATATATATATATATATATATATAGGCTATATTGTATTTCTATATGTAGCTGCCGTTGTCCGTTTCTAAATCATTTCTGCATTCCTTCAATGTTATATAAAATTTTAGAGGACTAACAGCCAGGCTAGAGTAGGCGCCCTCATGGAGAAGGGGGGCGGGTAATATCGCGAGCGGGCGGGGGCGCCGTGAGCGCTGAGCGAGCAGGTACGAGTAGTTAGTTGTCGTCGAAAAAGATGGAAAAAACAAAATGCTGTGGGGCTAAAAATAGAAAAAGAAAGAGAGAAAAGGAGATGGCATGTCAATTGATGCGACAGCAGCTAAATAACTGCATGCATTGCTGAAAGCCAACAGGTAGGATTTAAAATGTGACATCCAGGCATGGCTATCTATATCTCGGTGGCCATCGGAACTGAGATTCCCGCTCGGCCGACGTGCTTTTCAGACAATACATTTCATCCTTTTTTAATTTATTTGTCTTAACGGCCCACAAAACTCATACATCGGCGGCCCATTTGTTTGTTTGTTGTTTGTTTTGTTTTTTGCTTAATTGGCGGCGCTGTGCTGGTGTAATGCATTGGTCAAAAAAGTCAGCTTTAGTTTTTTTTTTTTTTCTGACACACTGGCCCATGAAATATGTCATTATGCGCAAGTATCTTTCAAGTATAGAAATTAGTGCAAAACTAATTATGAAAGTTTCCTTTATTTTTCTGTGCATTTGTTTTACAATAGCCTTTATGGCTATTACTATCATGGGATTAATATTATAACTATTATGTAGTAGTGTAATATAGACAGACACTAACTAAAAGAGGTTCCAATTTTTCTCTGTTTAATTTGCACCCTGAATATGGGTTGGAGCTTTTAATTTTGAACTCTCAAAGTGCACCAGACTGCTGAATTTAACATTACAGAACACAAAATTTTCTTACGAGGGAGCATGCCCCCAAACCCCCCTAGAGAAACAGAGGTCCACCTATTACAGTTTTACCTAAAATCCTGTGAGAAACACTGCTATTGCTGTTACAATGGAGCTTATAGTTTACATAGCACACTTACATTACATTTATTAAATTTTTTGTATGGTTTTTTTTTTTTTTTTTTTTTTTTTGGGGGGGGGGGGGGGTATGGGTCGCTAAAATTGTTGCTGCATACCCCTCTGAAACTGGGTAGTTGCGCCCCTGATGTTGAGGTTTTCAAAGAGGAGGAGAGACACGACTCGACACTGATTAAGTCTCTGTTCATGCTATGTAAACACTCAATTATATATTTTGAAATAAAGCCCTTGTTGCACTCTTTACTTTCATATGGCTGATACAACTGTTACATTTAAATTGAGATGTATACATCATATAAAAGCTGAATAAATATTGATATATGGTTTCTTAGGATAGGACAATATTTGGCCGAGATACAACTAAAAAATCTGGAATTTGTGGGTTTAAAAAAAAAACAACAAATCGAAACATGGAGAAAATCACCTTTTCTCAAACATAACATTGAGAAAAAGTTGTCAATTTATGTGAGCGATTGTGCTGAATTCACTCAGAAAAATAAAATTGTAATTTTTTTATTCTAGGAAATTTACTAAACATCCTCATGGAACATGATCTTTACTTAATATCACAATCCTTTTTAGCATAAAAGAAAAATCAATACTTTAGATTTTTTGATTTTCCTTAATGTTCTATTCTTGTGGAATCAATGAAATGCTAAAATAGAACAAATATGTTTCTCCCTTAATGTGCATCTTTTGCTTTTCATGTTGCATTAATGTTTAAAAAGTGAAAAAGTGCTAAAACTTTCTTCAGTTAAACAAAGACAAAACTGAAGTCAATGAAGTCATTCATCACTTAAAAAGTCATGAACTATATATATATATATATATATATATATATATATATGTGTGTCCTTTTTGACACTATTACAAACATTCTACAAAATGTATTCTTTTGCAACCCAAAAGGCATAAATGTTATGAATGACATGAGGGTGGGTAAGTAAATAATTGATACTTAATTTAAATGTTTGGATGAACTTATGGGTTAAACTAAACATGATGTATACAGCAGTACGAGATCCACCAACTGTAATTTTATTCAGAAAATTGGCAAAAAGGTCAAAATGTATAATGATGGCATATCAGGCAGAACAAAGACAAAGCTTTACATTATTCAAGAAGGTCAAAATAAATGAGAAGCGTAATGAAAAATAGAATTCCTATTCAGTCTCAAAGGAATAGTCCACTCATAACCCCATACAATTAAAGTCAATGCACTGTAAAAAATTTCCTGTAGAATTTACAGGAATTTACTGGCAAAAAAGTTGCCAATAAAATCCTGTAAAAATGTTGGAAATTGCTGTAAAATTGATTACAGTGTAATACTGTAAAGCAATTTACAGTTAATTGTTGTATATGAAATTTATAGGTATACAGTAATTTATAGGGTTTTTTACAGTAACATTGAATTAAACCTGTATTTTATTTTACAGCAATATTTTGTAATTTCACTAAAGTACAGTATTTACCTGGCAATAAAGTTGCCAATAAAATCCTGTAAATACCCCCAAAATTCAAGTAGATGCTGTAATAGTTTAACATTTAAAAAGCTGAAAAGAATCATTTTAACAGTAAACTGTACTCTATTATTTACCATTACATTGATGTAGATGCATTAAAATAAACATTTAAAAAAACAAACACAAAGTCAAAGCTGTTGTAGAAAAATATTTATTAAAATAATCAGCAAATTACTACAAGACTGGTAACAACAATTTTACTTTTTCAAGTACAGAAAATCTTTTCAAAATCAGTCACAAAATAACTACAAATAAGGCTTAACACCAAGATACTGGGTTCAATAAAAGTTAAAGGGATAGTTCATCCAAAAATGAAAATTCTGTCATCATTTACTCACCCTCAAGTTGTTCCAAATCTGTATGAGTTTCTTTCTTTGTTGAACACAAAAGATGATATCTTAAAGAATTTTGGTAACCAGACAATTGAAAGTAAATGGCTACCACCAACTTTTCACCAAAATGGTGAATGATTTTCCATTTTTGATAGTTCACATTGAAATTAATTTTTGATATGTTTTATCTTACCTCAAGGGGATCCAAGATGTAGGTGTCTTTGTTTCCACAGCATTTTCAATTTTGACATTTTTTGGTCAAACCATTGTTGTCTGTCAGTCATACACTGGAGGTGAAGGGGGTCCTCAATCGGTTCACCTCAAAGAGCATGCACAGAGAAGTTCAAATTAAACATGATTTAATGACTCGTAAATGTAAGTACACATTGATGGCCTACGACACGAAACGAGTGGTTTGTGTGAGAAAACGAACAGTATTTATATCGTTTTTACCTCTTGTAATCATAGCCATGACAAAATGATCTGCCGGCACGGGCGCTTCGGTCTGCGCATGCGCTGGAAGTGATCGCTTGCGCGCCTACGTCACTCTTTGTTTATACCATAGACAGTAAAAAAACATCCCCGATTGCGCGCAAGCTTCTCCTCCTGTACATACGGTAATCTCTTTCCTGTGCGACAGAGAGTTGCGTGGGTATGACGCAATCGTTAGCCTACTTTCACTAAAACTGCATCTACGGGGCCATAACATAAGCTACAAGGTAATGGAGCTATTTATACATTGTCGTGTTTCTTTAGAAATAAATAAAGGACAAATGGGGTCTTCAAACGCCTCAGATGTAAAGTTATTCGCTGTCAAAGTGACGCCAAAATGAATGGGAGTCAATGGGAATGCTAACGCAAGTGAAGTTCTGCTACAAGATGTCAGCTCCCGCGAGGCTTCAACTTCCGGTCGATGGATTACCACCTTGGTTTATACAGAGATTTGGGAAGTTTTACCTTTCACTAAACATATTTAGATATACGGGAAACCGCAATGAAAGACGATTTCGTATCTAAATATGTTTAGTAAAAGGTAAAACTTCCGAAATCTCCGTGTAAATATTGAGTGACGTCACACGCAAGCGATCACTTCCGGCGTAACATTTAACTGATTCAGTTCGGTTCAGTTGGACATTGAACAACTGATTCAGGTCACTTGGACGTCACTGTGACTACACGAGGTAAAAACAATATAAATACTGTTCGTTTTCTCACAAAAAACACTCGTCTCGGGTCTTAGGCCATCAATGTTTACTTACATTTACGAGTCATTAAATCATGTTTAATTTTGACTTCTCTGTGCTGCTCTTTGGTGGACCCCCTTAGCCTCCAGTGTATGACTGATAGACAACTACGCACTGTCAAAATTGAAAATACTGTGGAAACAAAGACACCTACATCTTGGATGCCCTTGAGGTAAGATCAAACATATCAAAAATTAATTTCAAAGTGAACTATCCCTTTAAGCTCAAACAACATTTTTGTTTCAAAGTACTTTTTTACATTTTGTGTAATTATAGACATCTCAGTTTTTTGTTTTATATATACATTTGACAACTCACATGCTTAACCACTCAAGGTCCACAGGGTAGGCTAATGAGAAGAGTAGACACATGAGGATTGACTGTGTTGTTCCTCTTCTCTGAGGTCTTTCCACTTTCATTGATGTTCTTGGTAAACATCTGCTCAAAAATAAGTCAGAAAAATACAAGCAGAAGCTTTAGGATCATGTGCAGACTTATGAAAATATACCACTTTACAATAAGCATTATTTGCACTACTAAAAAGGATTTGTTCACCACAAAATGACATTTCTGTAATTAATTACTCGTTAATATGTCACTACTGCCCTTCATTCATTTTCAGGAACACACATTAAGATTACGTCATTACAACGTCCGGGGCCCAGAAAGGTAGTGAAAACCTCATTAAAGTAGTCCATGTAACTTCAGTGGATCAACCTCAATGTTATGAAGTGATGAGAATACTTTTTGTTCTAACGTAGAACCTGGAAGCGATGCACTGTTTACTACAGCGTCAGAGATTGACACAGAAGAGAAGAGATTTTGTGGTTGATCCAGTGTAGTCACATGGTATATTTTAACATTGTCTTAACTGCTTTTCTGGACCTTGGAAGTTGCAATGATTTTGTGGCCTATGTGTGGTTCAGAAACCCTGTATGATTTCATCAAAAATATCTTAATTTGTGTTCCGAAAATGAACGAATTAATTAATGACAGGTGAACTAACATTAATTTTTAGATGAACTAATCCTTTAACATATACAAATTTATATTTCAGTAATCTGTTACCTTTGAACAAATTCAAGTGTGCAGGATGCCTCGTGCTGGTACACCAGATTAAAGTTGTAGTAAGTTGCAAACAAAGCAGCAAATTCAGCCATGAAATTGGGGTGTTGATTCGGAACCACTTGACCCTCAATACTCAGCATCCACTGGGTTGCAGTGATAATTTCACCTAAAAATAAAACAAATGAAGAGAGAAAAAGAAAACAGTTTATAAAAATCTATGCTAAAATACAACAGGCAAAATGTATTAAGTAATTTAAAGATTCTGGAACGTACATTACCTAAGACAATCAGTCTCAGAGAGTCTGGAAGTGTAGAACTTTTTTCCACTTCAGGTGCTGTTGCTGACATCTACAATAATAAGAAAAAATAATAAAAGGAAAAAAATGTAATGTAATTAAGTGCAGTAAATGCAGTAAATGCAGTACAGACAGATTTCCCAGCCCTCATCAATATGGCATTTTAAAATGCCTAATTAAGTAATTCAGAGTTGTACATGCATGTGAAATGACGGTATCCAATCTTGCATATCAGTGTTGTGTCTGGTCAAATCTAGCACCTTTACAAGACTTCTGATAACCTGTATGGTCTCTATAAATGAAACTTAAAAGCTGCACATTTTTAAATGCACGTGAAAAGTCAGGTAACGTTACACCACAGGTAAAACAGCAGTTTAGAACATTAATGTGACCTACAATGATATTGCTATCATATTGACAATTTACAGTGATACATTTCTCATTTAGATTTAGGTTCAAGTTATATTAAGAAAACAATAAATATGGGAACTTTGAACAGAAAATAAAATTAACTTTCAAATCTTTTGCCAGTCATTTTGAATTTAGTTATGACGCAGGGATTTGTTAAACACTGGGTTTACTTGCTCTCAATAATAAATCCAAACTAGTGAAATAAATGATAAAATAGCAGCATCATGCAACGATGTTAAAATCATATTCTAATGTTTTTCATCAGCAAAGCTAACTGCACGTGCGTATTTACGTTCTGTCTCAACAGCACTTCAGAATGCCTTGTTTTCCAAACTGCAAATGCTCGAAAAAATACTCTCTGGAGAGCATGACGAACAGGCATAGGCCTGTTACTATCATTAAGGCCAATTTATACTTCTGCGTCGAGGGTACGCCGTAGTGTACGGCGTTGGCTACGCACGTAGGCGACGCCGTTGTGAGCATTTATACTTCTGCGTTCAGGTCTTGGTTGCTCTGCAGTACTGCTCCGAAACGCTAGTTGGCGGCGGAGAGTTTTAATGTTCCACTGTGTTTAGATTCCTCGCGGCTAGGTTACTACGAGTGAAAGAGAGCTGATCATGTTGGAATTGGAGCTTATTAAGGTGGAAAAACAGTTCACTTTAGTGAAATTACTAAAACTGAAAGGCAGAAATGAGAGAAGACTTCGGAGGAGATGAAACGTGTGGAAATCATAGACAGTGGTGGAAATGCGTGAGAAGGTACGTGTGGAAATGCGTAGGAGGAAATGCGATGCTACCAAGCCAACCAATCACCGATCTTGCGGTCCGCGTCGTCGCGACGTGTAGTTACATTTTTGAGGAGGTGCGCGTCAGGCGACGGCGAAGGGTACGCGGTATGGGACGCGTCTGTGCGTATGCTACGCCGTACCTACTGCGCGCACCCTACGCAGAAGTATAAATTGGCCTTTAGGTGCGTTCCATTCGACAGTGTCCCTACGCAGTGTTCACTGCTCCCTACTCCCTGAACACGGTATATCAGTTGAAGTGGACTTCACTGACTTCCTGTGAAGTAATGTAGCAATGTTCCCTTATTCCCTATGCCGTTTGCAGTGCCCTTCGAACTGAAAATGTTCGTTCCCTTTAAAATGGAATCTCACTTAAGATGGCTAAATACCCTGTGAAGTCCACTTCGCAGTCCACTTACGGTCGAATGGAACGCATCTATTGTGCGCTGCAAATTGATTTGCGTTAAATAGTTATGATGCAGGCCTTTATTAAACACTGGTTTTACATGCTCTCATACGAAAATCGAAATCAAACGAAATCAAAACTGGTAAAATAAATGAGAAAATAGCAGCATCCAACGATGTTAATATAGCCTATTCCAATGTTTTCGTCAAGAAAGCTAACTCTCACCAAGACTTAAGTGGATCCGATCTGATCGTCTTGCAAACTGCAATGCTCTAAAATACTCTCTTGAGAGCAAATTTAAATAAAACTGTAACAAACTGCAGCATTCGTCCATAACATTTAAGATAGTTTTACCTTCCTTGTGCTTGTAAAAGTTCAGATCGCCTCACCACTGAGCGCGCGCCGTCGCGATTGCCTCGCCTGAAACAAGAAATTTAAAATTAAAGACACATTGCTTTACTAAATAAACGTAACGTTTCGATGGAAAATATAGGAATCAAACACTTTTACATCACACTAAATGTCCTGATAACACGCAGTTGTTAACAAGTCGATCAATAATTGCATGATATATAATGACATGCCGATGTTATGAATTCTGTTCAAAATATGAATCGCTCAGTAATACATTAGATCGTAAATATTTATGGGCGTAAATTTAAGTTAACTTACAAAAAATTGAGTAAATAGTGCCTTTTATCTTCAACTCGATCCTGCCCTGCTCCAGTCCACCACCAGATTTCAAATGTATTCAGCCCGCGCAATCCCATAATGCCACGTCACAGTAAATTGTTGTAAAACGTATGAACTACAGTGAAAACACCTCTTACCTGTAAATCAATTTACAGTTGACAGGGAAATATACAGTAAACAACTGTAATACTCCCTTTGACCCATAATGCATTGCGAATTACAGTAATAACTTGTAAAATGATAAAACAATAAATTTCTGTAGAATTTTGCTGTAGAATCTACAGCAATTTTTTACAGTGTGGGGTCCAGTGTTGTCCATGAAAAATATCATATTTTGTGTTTTGTGTTTTGCAGAAGAAAGTAAGTCATACAGATTTGGAACGATGTGAGGGTTGAGTGATTCATTTACAGTACCTCTGACCCCTTACACCTTTTTTTCACTTTCGATCTTGTGAGGACATCCCAACGCTCCTCCCTGCCCCCTTCTCCATGTCTGAGAAGCATTCTCTTTAGATCAATTACCAGCTGCATCTATCTAGGTTGTTTCAGCATCATGGCAAACATGGGATTAATTACTGAGAACACCAGCACGGCGGTACAAGGGCGCCTCACCAAAAGAGGGCTTCCAACCTCTGTGTGGGCCGGAGCTTGTTTGTCAAAAGAGGAAAGCGAAATCCAGCCAAACCCCTTGTGTCATTAATTACACCGTTTCCTTCATCCAGAGCAGCATTTCACAAGTAGCGTTCCATACCCCTGTTGCTCCCAATTTTGCCCTCTGGTGGGTGTCAAGCTCGTACAACTTTATATACTAGGACAGGCTTACTTTTCAAGGGTCACACGCAAGTTTTACAACAACTTCTGCACTTCTGCTCACAACAAAGGCGTGTTGTCTTATGCAAGACACAATATTGAGGGTGACTTCCCTTGCATGATTATAGCGTGGACATTATTTGGAGGTTAGGTTTAATTGTTATCCTCGTGGTGCCCGGGGTTGTCTAATTACATGGATTTGTTAGTGGCATTTGCGTGGCCAAAAGGTCATTCGTTTCTCATTTTTCAAAAGTAATTTTCCTTGCAGTTATTTATCAGCATTGTGAGGAGGGCAGCGATTTGCAAATGATGAAAGAGATCTGGGGAACTAGCGAGGGGTCAAAATCTTCAGGGCTGCCGTCAGCTGCAATTTGTGCATCTGGTGTTAATGGTGGAACTTAAATGACCTGTGTCTGGATGTGTTTCAGACTTATGACATAAGCTCAAATCATTGTTCGTTAAACGTTATTTGCTCTGCTTTTTCACCTGAACACCTTGAATATTCCATTTCCTTCACAACGACATATCCGAGACCCCGGAGGTATCTCTGATTTTCAGGTAAAGTAATACATTTCTGCTTCCAGCAGGCAGCAGGCTGTTGGGATGTGACCTCACTCGTTCTTGGCACACCTTCATACTGCCTTTATGAAAGTCTTAATCTGGTTGGGCGCCAGCATGCGGTCTCTCTATCTCTCTCTTGTTCTGTTTAAAAGACTGAATTAACATGTGTTTTCACACATTGACAGCAAAGCTTACTTGATAAAAGCATAATCAGTAAACGGTAACTGCATCGTAATGAGTGACATGACAGTGACAAATAACTGGTTGGTTTTTGAGCTAATTCCTGTTGCACCATAAGGAGTTGTTTTGAAAAAGCATGCACATTAACTACATGTGCCATTATCAGTTCCCTGTTGTTTCATGTGAAGGTGATGGAAAATACACAACAACAGTCAGATGGTCATTATTTCATGTGTATACTGTATACACACACATACATACACAGACACCGGGAGGAGGAGACCTCAGGAAAGACCTAGGACACGCTGGAGGAAGTATATAGGGAAAGAGAGGGGGAAGTTTGTGCATCTCTGCTTAGACTGCTGCTCCTGTGAAACGGCCCCGGATAAGACGATGGATGGATAGATGCTGTACATGAAATGATCTCAGTTTTAATTATTATTTTACTATGTGAAACGAAAGACACTTATACAAAACAGTACAAAAAAAAAAAAAAAAAACAGTGTAGGGGTCTCAAACTTCCACCCTATTGGCTATTTTTTTTAAAAAAATTACTTAGATTGCTTAGATTTACTACAAATCAACTGATATATATTGCATTTTAATACCCTTTTTAATTGTATAACTTAATTCAAGTTTACAGTAGGGTTGCACAAAATATCGATTATTATCTGCCGAAAATTAGATAGTTAATTGTGTGTAATTATTTATTTTATTTGTGCTTTTAGATGACTTTTTATGTCTTCAAAAACTCCCTTTAACACTAGTTTAATAACACTGTAATTCTTTAGCAAACATCTAATTGAACATTCATTTTCATACTGCATGTATATTATAGTATTGATGCCTAAATTCACATTTAAAGCGTCAATTATTCACAAATTATTGATTTTTTAGTGTATTATTTATTTATTTAGACAAAATAATTTATAATTTTAATATTGTGCATTTATTAGTTATTGTCCAACATAATTATCAACTATTGACAATTGTATATAATATAATTGAATTTAGTCAAATAATTTGAAATCATCCCTCCCAATGCCTCTCTTAGAGCTCCACTGTTTAGTGCACTCATTATTTATTACCCATAATACAGTAAAATATAAATATATCCATTCCTGCAAACCTATCCTAACTCTGTATTTATACTTCTTCATGTTTTATTTATTTATTTATTATGTGTCTATGTGTTTATTTGTGTGCAGGGGCAGCTTCATTTACCAAGAAACAAATCTGATTCTGAAATTAGTTGTTAGTTTTCTGCTGGTTGACCGGGGCAACAACTTGTAGTGTTCATAGCAGAAAAAAAATATTTGAATGCAGAATGACATAATTGTCCAATCAAAAATAATAAATATATGCAGTACATAATGGGAAGGAGGTATTGGAAGGAGCTAACCATGGCATTACTGGCATACTGGTAGTGCCAATGTTCTATTTGAAGATGGAGAAGATGGGGGTGACAGAGGTGTCTTATAAGAAATTGAACACACAATGGCCAATTTGGGAAATTATTTCAACAGCTGCTGCTGGGTAGGCGGGAAATGAGGAGAAATATGAGGGAATCTTCCTCAGCCAGAATCGTAAATATCTTCTTCATTAGTATGCATCTCTATGCCCTACCAGTGGCAGCAATTTGTGTGTTTCCAGTCACACCTTGGAAAAAAAATTAAGGTATTGGTTGTTGATTGGCTGCTGTGGGGTCCGTGTAGAATTGTGCATGAAGATCTCATAAAGCCTCCATACCATGAAAAATCAACTGTTCTTCTGCATATTAGCAACATACTGAAGATAAACACTACCGCAAATGAGATATGACAAAATATGTCAAAAAGTGTTACCAAAAAGGTCATGGCATTAAGAGTTTATGGAGATAAAACTGAAAGTTTGCATTTTCCCAACTTGGCGCGCTCGTGCGGACACGTACAGGATCAGCGTGCGCTCTGATCGGGTGCACATCTCTCCCAATCATCTCCTGCACTCGGTCTCCGAAGCACCGCTAACTCCCCCTCCGTTTCCCCAAAGCCCATCGGTTTCCCTCATACAGCCTCATAAGCTGATATTAGAGTATTTAAACATTCTCGATGGTATTTTTTTAAATGACACACTGTCTCTTTCTCTCTCACACATAGGTAGGCTAGTTATAAACTCTTTAGACGTTTAATGATTAGTGCTTTATTTTTAAAGTTTGTGGGAAAGAATTGTGTAAAAAAATATCCCTCATTTTGGGGATGGAATCGTGGAAATCTCCCTTATTTTCAATGTTCGATGTTGACAGCTATGCTTCGAATATTGAGAGTACTGTAATGTCTTAAGGACTACAGACGAGGGAGGCTCTGTTTCTGAACGTATAATCGGAACACAAGAGAACAACAAGAGACAAAGCATATAGAGACAAACACACCAGCCTCGTTTCTCTCTACCATTTCCGAACTCGCAGGATTAACCCTTTAACTCCCAGTGCAAAATAACCAATGTTAGTTAAAAGATTGCAAAATGCACCTGCATACTATTTTTCCAGTCATGAGTTTTGTCATTGAGGATTTCTGAAAAATGTGCAAAAATCTTGTCTTGTCTCGTTCTCGTGTACCCAATCTAGTTTCCGGTCTCGTCTCGTGAGATAGGCGTCTTGTTACACCCCTAGTGAATAGGTACCATACTTGCCATCAAATAATACAGCATTTCAAAAATAATATATATATATATTTTTGAATAATAATAAAGTGTGAATGGCAGGCAGACGATTTTTGGACATTTAAAATCATATTCTACAACAGGAAGTACTCTTTGTGTAATTCTGCTGCTGTAAGCCAAACTATCAATAAACATTAATGCAAAATTGTTTGGCACAACGTACTGCATTTTTTTCTTAATTACCGTTTTTGTCTTTTTTTTTTCAGTATTTAAGTCTTCCAAGATTCATTAAGATGCAAATTAGCTTGAAGCAAAAAACAGATATAAAGAGTTATTTTCACGAATTATGTTTATTTTTCAAACTCGATATTTCTTAAATAATGAAGAAAGGGGTATTGAAGTAAACTTAATTCAAAATTCAAGATCTTGCACAATTTAGATATTTAATTTCATTTATTTACAAGGTACAATGTGTAAGATACTATTTGTAATAAAATATTCAAAAACCACTTTCACAGTGTGATATATTTCATGCAGTTGTGTATCCCAAAAGTTTCCAAGGATTTGTAAATTCCAGTTTTAAATAATGTTTCGTCCCCTGTCAGTCACCTTGGTTTCTGCTTGTAGAAACCATATATACACACACACCTTAAGGATTATTAGGAACACCTGTTCAATTTCTCATTAATGCAACCAATCACATGGCAGTTGCTTCAATTCATTTAGGGGTGTGGTCCTGGTCCTTTATTTTTTATTTATTTTATTTATTTATTTATTTTTACGTTTAACGTTATGTTCAAAGGTAGCCTCTAACCTTTGCCTTCTTTGAACTTGTAATTTGTTACAGTAATGTTTGATCACTTAAATTCACATTATTATTAATTATTACTTTGTTTTCGCTCGGTGGCTGGTATGAGATTCCACACTGCAGTAAGCTAGATCGATATAAGAATATCGTATTAATAAAAAAAAACTGGAAGACTTGTTTAACTAAATGGCATGCAATTACTAAAAATAAATAAATAAATAAATAAATAAATAAATAAATAAATAAATAAACAAATAAATAAATATACTAGTATGGTGGAGAACCGCCACAAATAAATATATAAATAAATAAATAAATGTATAATTTATTATATTATATAATTTATTTAGCTTATTGGTATCAGAAATAAATAACATAGATAAATGATTGCAGTGCAGGACTTTTTGGTATGTTGCATGTGTTTATTTAGTTTTTACAATCTGCATTAATGTATATAATTTATTTTTATATATAATATTTATATTATACCACAAAATTTTAATTGGCCAGTTAAACTGACAAATGTGGCCAAGAGTTGCATGATATATTTTTGAGTATGATGCAGCTAATTTGGTCAGTACATGTTTGTTAGTTTTTTCCTCATTAAGATTCATGTGCAAACTCCATATTTCTAATCAATATTAGAGAGGATCATTGAGTAATCAACATAATTTCTGTAACATCACAATCTTTATAAATATAACACAGCTTTTTTGTCGTTTTGAAAATATGTCATTATTATTACTATTATTATCACTTTCATATGTTATAACATTAAATTATTACATATATTTTATTAATATTACATTATTATGTTATTAAATTAACATGTTGTTCCATGTTTTTCATTTTTTCATAGTGCACAATTAATATTGTTCCATACAAATGTCTCCAAAGCCTCAAAAAGGTTAGCGTCCAGTTTGTCAAAGCTATTGGGTGTATTCAGAAGACTTGGAATATAATACGAAAGATTCTAATGATAAAATCATCTGCTAAATTGAATGGAGGGAACAGAGACATTATGTTGAAGACTGACAAATGAAGTCCTTATGGAAAGAGCCACAGCCAATGAACTGTGTTACAAATGTGGAGACGCAGATGCTGGAAAGCTGTAGTGTGCCCTTTTGGCAACTGCTCCTGTTAAGTCATAATCTACTCACAGCACCACGTGAGCCCAAATGATAGTCTTCCATGCCAATGGGATGGAAGGTTACAGGGCGTACCATGAAGAAGGTCGTAGCTGCTGTTCTTAATATATTAGTTCTAAGGCAGGGCAGAACAGAATCTGCCCAGGGAAAGACATAGGCTTACCGAACCTAAGGGAAATCATACTGTGGAAGAATACACATGGGATTACCAAGGGGGTATCATGTGGGGCATCAAGCCCAATAAAAGTCCGGACCAGGCTTTGTACTGGGCCTGGCTTTGGATGCCTCAGAAGTTTCAGAAGCAGTCACACTGCTAAAGGATGCTCAGAGGAATCTCAATCCAGGGTTTGCCAATTAGGGAACTCACCTGAAGAGTAAAGCAGCCACAGAGCCACCCTTCTTACACATTACCTGTTTGTAACCAACACACAGGAAGAAACCGGCTCCACTCGGAGACTGTAGAATCTCACAAAGGTATAAGGTGTCGCCCAGCCCGCAGATCTGCAGATGTCTGCCAAAGAGGTGCTATGTACCAAAACCCAGGAAGAGGTAACTCTCCGAGTGGAGTGAGCCCTCACGCCGAGGGGACAACAGCACACCTCGGGATTGGCATGACAAAGCGATGGCATCCACTATCCATTAGGCCAACCTCAGTTTGGAGACAGCCTTTTCCTTCTGCTGACCTCCAATGCAAACAGAGAGCTGCTCAGAGCTTCTGAAATATGCAGGGCGTGAATGGGACACAGTGACACAAGGGCTGGGTCTGCCTTCTCTGGGGGCAGCACTTGCAAGTACACCACCTGGTCCCGAAATTGGGCACGTACCAGGGTCTCAACCCGCGCAGTGACTTTTGTCACCCAGAGGGCAAGATCAGTTGCCATGCAGTTCCTGCATTGCTGCTGAGGACCAGGCAATCATGGCGTCAACGCTGAATCTGACTTGCTAGGTTCCCCATGAGAAGGGTCCGGCCCAGCTCAACAGCACACGACACGCTTTAGGAGTGGGATGTCTGTTAGGACCTGCCCTGCGGAAACGCTCCCACTGGAATCCTCAGGTGTCCCAGAGTGTTAATCATTTTTGCAGCTCTGCTTTGTGCAACATCATAGGGGACTCTAGCCTTCAAAAGGAAGGAGAGTCGCGACCGCAGACAGCACAAACACCGTCTCAGCATGCTCTCGGCTCAGACATGCGAGACAGAAATTGTGTCCGTCAGATGAAAACAGAAAACGACCCCATCCAGAAACACAAGGAGACGCTTACCGTCCGTTTTAGGGAACTTCTCTTTTATACTGAAGCTCCCAGGGGGGAATCACTGCACTCATCTGTGCACTGTGTTCACTGGCGAAATACTGCTTAGATCTTCCAGTCAAGAGAGATCCCTTCTCCAACTCTTTTAAGCTCTTTTAGGAGGTGATTGGAAAAAGTGATTGCTGCAACCACTCAGCTCTGAATCATATCCGTGAGACACGAGTGATGTATCTGTGATTTCCTGTGAAAACCATCCCAACAGGTCTAAAATATACACATCTATAACAGGCTTGGTTTATCATAGTGAAACCAAGGGTAAGGGTAACTCAAAAACATGTTTGGAAGAAGGATTTATGATGTAGGGGAGCGCGGGGCACAACCTAACGTGGGGTTAAATGTAACACGGACCTTTTGCATAGTTCGTCAGGATCAAGCAGGCTGTGTTTACGATATTTTTCTCTTGCTGCCAGAAGACGGTCTCCCGGGAATTTGCGGAAAATTTTGATTATATTTCGTGAAGATTCTTGACAAAGAGTGTTTTGACACCATTAAAGTAAATTTTTTCATCATAGATTTTTTTTCGGTTTCTGAGTTGGGTGTGTATGTTTCCAATTTTAACTTTATATTGCCTTAATCACTGTCTTACAAACAAGCCGCCAAGTGTACAATGATAATCAAATGAAAACGGAGCCTCACAACTTTTCAGGTTTGAGTCTACATTTAACTTTGTTGGACTTCCACAAACAATGTTGGAATTTAAAATGTTTAAATTTTATGAAAAAATGAATGAAATGAATGACAACTTGTTTATTTATTAAAAATATGGCCTGTTTTTAATGCAATAAACCCTTAACATTGTTATTTTAAGCTCATTTGTATGATTATTACTGTTATTAATAATAATAATAATAATAATTAAAGCTGCAAGCAGCATTTATCGGTGTTCAGGTCTTTAAGGCATTTAAGCACAAAAGCATCAAAAGACATTAAGTTGTATGTAGCAGGCATGATTTATCATGATATACTACATTTCAGCTTGATATTACTTAATTAACTATGTTCCAATATGATTTATCATAATTTACCATGTTAAAATATTATTTACTACAGTTTAGTTCACACACTCATTTTCAACTTCAGGATAATAGTCATTTTTTACTAAATGTGGTTGTAAATGTTAAAAGATTGAATTGATAAAGTTATACTATGAATTATAGTTGAGTATTGTCTTTATTATATAAGCAATTTTTTTGCTCCAAATGGACATCCGATATATACACCCCTATATACATCTTGTCCGTCTTGAGCCAGGGATTACAGTGGTGTAAAAACATTGAAGCTAAGTCAAACGGTCTAGGAGTTATGAGCAATTTAGTACTTTTGGTTGCTGTAGCGCCACCTATGGGCCAATCGGGGTCATACTCTGATAGCTTCTCCACAATTCGAGGCCCTACCATCTGACAAAGTTTCACAGCTCCAGCCCTTACGGTTTGGGCTGCACGATGCGTTTTAGGGGATTTTTTTTTTCTTTCTAGCAAATACAATAGGTTTTCAGCACTTCGTGCCTGAACACCTAATAATGAGAGACCTTTTTGACGATTGTAGCGCCACCTATGATCCGATCCTCACGAAACTTTTCATGCTTCCTAACCATGTTAGGACACATATGCTCGTCGATTTTTGTGAAGTTGTGACTTTTTGGGGGGGATTTAGGGGCTTTTGACTGAATTTTGCCACAGACCACTATCTAAATGAGCCTGTTACAGCCAACCAAATGCAAAATTTCAACTTTTTTTCGATAATTATTGATCTAGAGAGTCCAGAGAATAGGCTTAGACTGATTTGGTCCCGATTGGGCAAAAATCCAGGGACTAGTTCGCAAAAGTGGGTTTTGGACAAAAACCGAAATAACAAATTTTTTTTTTGCTCCAAATGGAAATCCGAGATATACATCTTGTCCGTCTTGAGCCAGGGATTACAGTGGTGTAAAAACATTGAAGCTAAGTCAAACGGTCTAGGAGTTATGAGCAATTTAGTACTTTTGGTTGCTGTAGCGCCACCTATGGGCCAATCGGGGTCATACTCTGATAGCTTCTCCACAATTCGAGGCCCTACCATCTGACAAAGTTTCACAGCTCCAGCCCTTACGGTTTGGGCTGCACGATGCGTTTTAGGGGATTTTTTTTTCTTTCTAGCAAATACAATAGGTTTTCAGCACTTCGTGCCTGAACACCTAATAATGAGAGACCTTTTTGACGATTGTAGCGCCACCTATGATCCGATCCTCACGAAACTTTGCATGCTTCCTAACCATGTTAGGACACATATGCTCGTCGATTTTTGTGAAGTTGTGACTTTTTGGGGGGGATTTAGGGGCTTTTGACTGAATTTTGCCACAGACCACTATCTAAATGAGCCTGTTACAGCCAACCAAATGCAAAATTTAAACTTTTTTTCGATAATTATTGATCTAGAGAGTCCAGAGAATAGGCTTAGACTGATTTGGTCCCGATTGGGCAAAAATCCAGGGACTAGTTCGCAAAAGTGGGTTTTGGACAAAAACCGAAATAACAAATTTTTTTTTTGCTCCAAATGGAAATCCGAGATATACATCTTGTCCGTCTTGAGCCAGGGATTACAGTGGTGTAAAAACATTGAAGCTAAGTCAAACGGTCTAGGAGTTATGAGCAATTTAGTACTTTTGGTTGCTGTAGCGCCACCTATGGGCCAATCGGGGTCATACTCTGATAGCTTCTCCACAATTCGAGGCCCTACCATCTGACAAAGTTTCACAGCTCCAGCCCTTACGGTTTGGGCTGCACGATGCGTTTTAGGGGATTTTTTTTTCTTTCTAGCAAATACAATAGGTTTTCAGCACTTCGTGCCTGAACACCTAATAATGAGAGACCTTTTTGACGATTGTAGCGCCACCTATGATCCGATCCTCACGAAACTTTGCATGCTTCCTAACCATGTTAGGACACATATGCTCGTCGATTTTTGTGAAGTTGTGACTTTTTGGGGGGGATTTAGGGGCTTTTGACTGAATTTTGCCACAGACCACTATCTAAATGAGCCTGTTACAGCCAACCAAATGCAAAATTTAAACTTTTTTTCGATAATTATTGATCTAGAGAGTCCAGAGAATAGGCTTAGACTGATTTGGTCCCGATTGGGCAAAAATCCAGGGACTAGTTCGCAAAAGTGGGTTTTGGACAAAAACCGAAATAACAAATTTTTTTTTTGCTCCAAATGGAAATCCGAGATATACATCTTGTCCGTCTTGAGCCAGGGATTACAGTGGTGTAAAAACATTGAAGCTAAGTCAAACGGTCTAGGAGTTATGAGCAATTTAGTACTTTTGGTTGCTGTAGCGCCACCTATGGGCCAATCGGGGTCATACTCTGATAGCTTCTCCACAATTCGAGGCCCTACCATCTGACAAAGTTTCACAGCTCCAGCCCTTACGGTTTGGGCTGCACGATGCGTTTTAGGGGATTTTTTTTTCTTTCTAGCAAATACAATAGGTTTTCAGCACTTCGTGCCTGAACACCTAATAATAATTGTACATGCGGCTACCACACACAAATCTTACTAATTGCAATTACAAAACTTTATATTCTTATTTATTGTTATTTATTGCAAAACTGTGCAGCCCTTTTCTATGTCTCTATCCTTGATATTGATCAACAATAGAAGGATGATTGAATGAGAGATGGATGTATGAATATCTGTCTATACAGATGCACAAACAATATCAAACTATACAAATATAATTGTAATGAATTAAGTGTGTTACACACAACTGTTACAACTAACCTCTCTGTCTGTTACAATTAACCCCACATATGGGGTAAGTTGTAACATTTGCACTTCTATCATTTTCAGTCCAACTGTATAAAAATAGTAGGTCCTAGAAAAAAACTTTAAGTGTTCATTTGTAGCAGAGATGTGTATGTTGCTTGTGTAAAAAAAAAATATTAATATAACCTAATTATTTTTTAATTAACTGAGCCAAAACCAAAATGTGTTAGGTTGTGCCCTGCTCTCCCCTATTAACTCATTTAAATAAAATAATCCTTTATTGTACAAATGTTCATGTTGATGCCATTGAAGAACAATTTTTGGTCCTTAGTGTAAAGAGCATTTAAAAAAAATCTAAAGACATTCTTATCACTATAAATAACCTTTTGTCGAATGGGAAGATCCCATAAATATTAAAGATTCTTCACCTATCCATTGATGCCAATAAATAGCTTTTATTTTTAAGAGTGTATGGTAAAGAGCTGCATACATATTTTTCAAATTCCTCCTGTTGTGTTCACTGGAAAACAATAGCAGACATGATTTGAAGGACATGAGTGTAAGCAAATAACATTTCTTCACAAATCTTCACGTTTGCGTGAAATATCCATTCAACAGCATAAATGTTGTACTATATATATATTTTTTCTATTTCAGTACACCTTAATCAGAGCTGGAGAGATGAAACAGTGGCTTTGAGGCTGTGAATGCCACTGCTCTGGGCTGCTTTGATATTAACTCACTAACCACTGAGAAGAAACACGGCTGAGTCTCCAAAGCACCAAGAGGGAAAAAAGAGCCCCTGACCTGCGCCACCCCTCCATACACATTGTCACATTTTGATTAATCGTCGCTTGCCATCATTTATAGATGAGTCGGTTTACATTAAGATTCAAATTCCCTCCGGTGCGCAGAGGGTCTCACCTTGGTTCAGGTAGCTGGCTGCGCAGCGGCCTGGGGGAAAGGCTTTCGGCCAGCTGGAGGAAATCTACTGTCCTAGATCCTGGGATAGTGCCACCACACCTGCTGCGATTCACCTCCTGTCCTTGGGTTTGTGAACCCACAGGCCATATCAACTTCAGCCACAATAATAAAAAAATGGTAATGTACTGTAATTCATGGTAAATTGTTCAGTGTTTTATGATGAGCATCACAAAATGTAAAAGTTCACAGTTCACTAACAGTGCATAATTCACAAAGGCGCAGCAGACCCTCGCAAAGGTCTTATGAGTTAATTATAGTCTGTGCGGCTAATGGATGATGAGTTACAACATATTACGTGGATGTTGCTGGCTGCCTCACTGTTTTTGGATTCACAATGGCTGTCACAATTTTTTGACAGAAAATGAACCATTTTGATAAATGAGGAGTCAATTAAATGTAATTAGTTATAATTAGACCACGTGAACAATTATGTTGCATGTAATTTTCCAGTAATGGACGACTAGGCCAGTTTGTAAAAAAAAAAAATGAAAAGATGAAACATTTCTGCTCAAGACCTTAATTATTGACATTCCAAGTGCAACTTTTAGCGCTGCTCAGAAAAAAAACCCCACAGCTCTGCTGTTTGTAGTGATACACTCAAGCTAGATTGATCTTACTTCAGTGTTTCATTCCATGTGGCAAAGCCTCCAATAATGATTGCACATTGATTTGATGTCGAGATAAAATTAGCTGAGGGCTGCACTGCAGAACATCTGTTTTAACAACGCCTCTTGTCAATAAGATATGCGAGAAAAAAATAAAGGTTTGAAATCATAAAATAATAAAACTTTTCTCCATTGATGACTCAAAAACAGTGTGTCAAAGGTGTTGACCACGCCAAAGTCCTGCACATGAAAAGATTTGCGACAAATTTACAATGTAATCAGTTACAGAATCTGTTCTCTTCTTGAATGTAAATTAGAACCAGTGCTGTACAAACCTTGAACACAATGTTGTGTGGAGTGTGGTGTGGTGAGACTAAAAAGAAAAGAAAACTTAAAGCAGTAGTAATACCTGCTTAATAACATTGCTCCTTCAAAACTTAAACGCTCTATCAAAGAATCCTCACCTTTGGTTAAATGACTATCCGCTCACTTTGACAAAATTGTAGACAAGAAGAACGCAAATGGCTCAGGGACTAACTGCAGGTGTCGTTTGATATTTTAAAGAACCCCTATCATAGCATTTGAAATGTTCCTATTTTTGTTTTAGGAGTTCCCAAAAACAGTTTAACATGCATGCAAGGATAAAAAAGAACACTTTATTTGTCTTACCGACTCCCAAATGATTCGTACAACGACTCATTTTTCCAAACCACTCCTTTGATGCGTGATGCTAATCGGCGGTGATTGGTCTGATGACAGACAGTGACTGAATGGCAGTCAGTTGTTTGTTAGCATAACGCATAAACATATTGATAAAGCACTGCAGTACTACAAGACGCTCTATTCTTTATGACAACTCCAATAACAGCGACAAACATTTCACATATTTAAAAAAAAAATTGACATTGGAGACCTAGAAGCTGCGCTGAGCGTAACTTACACACACACACAGATACACGCGCACACACATACTGCCCCGCGCCCCGACGCAACAAAACCGTTCAAAACCCATAAAAGCAACAATTATTAATAATACCTACAGGTTGTGATTCGAAGGAGGAAGCTGATCCATATACACTGGGTAAGTAAGTTACTGAGCCCTCCTTCAGGAACAACCGCTTGAGAATCCACATTTGAATTAATTTATGTTTTTGAACTAACGTTATTCGTCAATAAAATGAAGAGAACACAATCGGGCTACTGTTGTGGTATCGTTGCAAATATGAACTCTAACCACCGATTCTTCACATGCTCGTCCCTGGTAAATGAAAACAAAGTGGCTGAACTATCTTTGCATTGTAGAACACAGCGTCTTCTCGACATGATGCTATGATGAAGTATTTGAATGTGTAGACTTCAAGTTTACACTTACGTCTGCGTGCGCAGTAACTGGGCGCGGCCAGTATGTATCTACATCACTACAAAACAGCTAATGACTCGTTTCAAAAACAATTCATTTCATAGACTCAGAGTCGACTCTCACTTTTGAAAGACGATAACTTTATATACGGTGCACTTTCAGATATAAATCTTTGCAGGATGTTCTCATTCCCCTAGAGCTATATTCCACACTACATGAACAGTCATTTTTAAAAATCCATGATAGGGGCTCTTTAAGAGAATCTCTACATGTTTTTCCAGAAAGCTGTTAAGTCTGCCAAATCAAAGTATCTTGCAAACATTGTCTCCAAAAATCACAATAGACCAAGAGTTGTATTTTCCATGTTGACTCTTTTAACCCCTCTGGCTGATGATTTCTCTGATGTGTTTGATTTTTTATGTGAAAACATTTCATCTTTTTTTTTGTTAAAAAGACAATAAGGTTAGGACCTTAAACAACGCAGGGCTCTCTTGTTCTCCCTGAAGTGCCTAGGTGCTCACCTACCTGGAGAATGTTCGATCCAATTTCTAGTTACTTGCAGAGATATTGTTGAGCATCTAAAACCTACACTCTAAAAAATGCTGGGTTGTTTTAACCCAATTTTGGGTCAAATATGGACAAACCCGAAATGTTGGGTTAAAAATGTAATGTAAAAATTTAACCCAACGGCTGGGTTAGTCCTTATTTGACCCAAAGTTGGGTTAAAACAACCCAGCATTTTTTAGAATGTACCTCTTGTCCAAATTAAATTATCCTGTCACGCTTTTTTAAGCAAATTATTGATATCATAGAGCCTGATTTTTTAAATTTTTATTAACATTTGTTTGAACACTGGTATGGTCCTGGACTTCCAACATGCTTCAGTCACACCCCTATAGAAAAAAATCTAATCTTGATAAATCTGTTTTAAGTAATTTCAGACCAATTTCTATTCTTCAAATTAGTCCTGCTTGCATGTTTCTGGCACTATGGCTGGCACTATTTTTTTTTCTTTTTTTTTTCTTTTTCTTTTTGTTAGCACTAAATGAGATCAAAACAAGTAATATTGTTTGGACCAAATCATCGTCATGACTCCGGTACTGTAGATCTTGATGAGTTAAATCCTCATGTTACTTCATCTGCAAAAAATCTACGTTTCCAGATTGAGTTTGAGTTCAAGTTTGATCAACAAATTAATTATGTTGTTAAATCCTGCTTTCTTCATTTAAGGCATCTTATGGCAAAAGTCAAATCTTTTCTCTCTCTGAAGAATTTTGAAATAGTAATTCATGCTTTTATCACTTCACAATGTGATTATTGTAATGAAATGAAAATGAAAGCTTAAAAAACACTTTCTAAACACTTTCTCATACATATTTATTCATATATTTTATTCACATTAAACATATTTATTCTATTGCTTTTAATATCGATTAATTTTATTATATTGTATTATCCTTTTACTGATTAATCTGTCCAGAAAATTTAATTATTTCATCAGTAATTTTAAAGACTTTGTTAGGATTTTTGATTATTATGTATTTTGTGGGAGGCTGTTGTCACAAGACTACAGTATTTCAGCAATTATGAAATTTTGGGTCAAATTTACACAATAACTTTTTTTGTATTCTGTCCTCTAGTCGCTTGAATGAATTGCATTGACTCATTGCATTAAATATAATGTCAAACCAAGTGGCATCTACAAACAAATTATTATTAAAGAAAAGGTTTTGTTGAGAGAAACTAATGAGAGAATTAATCACTTTAAAAGTGTTTTCTTTCTCTCTTGCTTGGAATTATCATGCTCTGAATAGAATCTTTGATTTAAAAAAAAAACAAACAAAATACAACCGCTTACTTAAATCTAACTGTAGTAAAATAAAGCACATGGTTACCAAGACAATAGTCTCCAGTGTTCTGTAACATTTGTGTATTATATTTTCGGTACAAAATCTCTTTGCAGAGGACATGTAAGAATTTCAGGATTGTATTTCTCTGCATCACAGGGTATTCTGTCCTAGTACAATGCTTTCTTTCATACTCATTATATTAGATTATGGTCTATCATTTTGGAAAGTACAATCAATTCAGTCTGATCAGCTGTAGGTCTATCTTCCAGTAGGTATTCACATGGATAATGAAAAAGGTTCTGCTGCTGTCATTTGTCAGTCTGTCAGTATAAACCCACAGCCTATAACTCATTCAAATGGGTCAAGGTTTCTCCTGTGAGTGTACAAGTTTAATGTGTGCAGCTATACATTTCTACATAGTAGACAGCATCTTTTCTTTTGGAAGGACTATTTCCACCTACTGTAAAGGTCGCCAATGCTGCTGTAGACACAGCAGACAAATGAGTCACATGGGTTAATCCTACAATACAGTGCACGTATTTTTAAATGTTTTTTGCTGCTTTTGTCTGATAATGGCATAATTATCCAAGGAGTGACATCATTGTGGCTATCAAACATAAAATAAAAAATCTGATACAATTACAGAATTCAGTTTGATAATTTCAAAATTTCTGAGTTATGGCTAACTCTAGTTCTCGGTTTTCATAAGCCCAATCCTGTTAAGCGTCCTGGGGTGCATTCGCTGTTTCACTACCATAGTACGATGCATCGTTGGAAAAATCAACTAGCTAGTCATCCCTGTTTCCCAAAACCCATTGTCGCAAAGTATCGTTCAACCACGATGGTTTCGCACATGGTGGAGTAATAAATACTTTTAATGAAACTGTTTGAGATCCAATTAACGCTAGATTTGTTAATATAAATTACTGACATATTTATCTGAGGACTGTTTCAAATTGTTCTCAGTTATTTTGCTTTATTACCAGACTCAATTTTTGGCTCGTTCTTACATAGCAGAGCGAGTTCACACATGCGCACTCTTCAAAATTGGTACTTTAAAGAGTTCGCGCATGCGCACTCTTCAAGATTGGTACTTTAAATCTTTTGAAAAACTAAAAGACGTAAATTACATTATAACTGTTTCCTTCACCTCGCAAAAGAATTAGTCATAAATCTGTTTTTATAGGCTGGGTTTGTTTACTAGCTATATGTTATTTAAGGTAGACAGGAAATGCTTTTTATCAATCTATGACATGCAAAACAATAATAAACAAATACTTTTCATTCATTGTATTTTTCTTTTATCTTTTGTAACCCTCTTATGGACACACAAAACTTCTTACAGGTATTTTTTTGCTCAATAACCAGTTACATATAAATGAAAGTATTATCTGTTTTTGAATGATGATAATGACTAAGGAGACGATGCCAAAGATAATCACGTTGAAAGTTCATTGATCACTTTCTCAAAGTCAATGTCCAGGAAATCTCAGAACAAAGAATACAAATTCCACATCTTCCCAGTGTCCATCTTATTGTTGATCCAAAATCACATAGAAGATGTAAAACAGCTTCATAATCCACAACCATGCAGGTATAATCCAATTTCAGGATCAACAGGGGTAAGACATATGACTTTCCCAACTCACTTCATGTAGTTTCAAACACACTCAGTCAGGCATAAGCAACAGAAGGACAAAACCACCAGAATGTGAAGTACAAAACAAAATCATTAAATTAGGCAAATAAATTCATATACATCCACCAGTCATCATAAGAAAAAGAAAACACTGCTTACTTCCAATTGAGCATACAACATTTAGTTTCCCAATCAGGACCATTGATCATTTGAATTCATAAGACATGCTTACTCCTCCATTATCCATCTCCTTCTTCTACTCTCTCCACCTGCTTTATGCCTGATGGTATTAGCCCTTGGTGCCCCCTGAAGGTGTGTAGTACAATTATAACCAAAAAAAACAAAAAAAACAAAAAAAAAAAACATGTACACAGTTTTGACTGTTACAACATTTGTATGTAATTCTAAATATAACTCTAAAGCTTTTACTTATTCTAAATAAAAGGCACCGGTTGTACTGAATGTCGGCTTGCTTATTGTGCTCAAGATAAGGATTTATTACCTCCAAATGTCATGCAATATAGAAACAATGCTTCTAACAACAGGTCTAGAGCTGTCATTCAAACCACACAACTTTGCAATGCTGTTTGCGAATGTTCGTTGGAACGATTGTTTCGGGAAACACTGACTCGTTAAACTATGCTGATAATGACGGAACTTGCGATCATAGTTGGCTAACGATGCTTTCGGGAAACGCACCCCTGGTGAGTTGATTTTCTAGACAGTGTGTAAACAAATCAAGTCATCAAATTTAAATATCTGAGCTTGACCAGAAAACATTTCTGAAAGTATTGTATATCCTTTTATACAAATACTGCTTGAAATTACAACACTAAAGAAACAATAGGTTAATTTTATTTTCTCTGGAAATGTGCCGACACAACTTCCCAAAGTTTCCCAAAGTGGTCCAAACATTTCACCAACGAATGTTTCCTCAACTTGGACCAATACAGAGCTGGCCTCGATGAACGTCTGGAAATAAATCATCGAGCTGCAACAATTTCTGATGTGTAATTGTTCAGACAATAATCTTTCTCTCAAAATCATTCAATATTGTTTATGCATCCGCAAGTCAAGCCATGTGACTAAAATATCAACTTCATATTATTTCTTTTAGTAGGATAAAAGTAATCTTATTTAAATTGTGAACAAATTATATACAGAAAGCGATCTAAGAACAATCTTTCCACACAGCGCGAGTTTATCTGGTACACTCATGATCAAATCAATCACGCACATGCACTGCACAACGAAGCTCTCACTACATCATCGTGTTAGCACTGGTGAAAGCATTAGAGAGAGTGCAGAAACTACATCAACAAACTGTCATCTGCTTGCTCAATGCTCATCATGGCAACATTTTATGTCATGGGAATAGATACTTAAAAAACTTCACACGATCCTCTAATCTCGATAGCTGTAAAAGTAAAAACGTATAATAATTGTAGTAAAAGTATTCGAGCGAGTTTCACATGTAATATGTAGCTATTTCACATGCAAGCATGTCAGCCAATCACAGCAGTGGTCGGTTACATTGAATTCCACAGTAGACACACCCCTTCAAACAGAGCGTTCAAATCAGAGGCTAAAATCTGGCTAGGAAAAAATGCCTTTTATTTATAAATTACGACTATTTTTGACATAAAAACATACTAGCATTATTTAAGGTTAACCCAGGAAACATTATAAAATAATAAAATAACCCTATGTCAGGAAACGTAAGTTTTACGGCATTTTTTTCCATATCTGCTTCCCTTTTCTCTTTCTTTCTATCTTTTGCAACAGAATATTACAGATGACTATATATTGCTATCAGATGACACCATGGAAATTGTCATAAAGCAGAAGTTCTGATGGTTTGGACTTTCTCTATTTAACCCATTCCCCAAACTAAGACTGTTTGGCTAACAACATACTATTTTCAGAAAGTGAAACATCATTTCTACATCAGTTGCAAAAAGTAGGTTCCTTTTTTCACTATACTCTTTGTGAAGTAATTACAATTTCCTTCCCTGAATTCAATGTTACGGGGTATTTTTTGGATGTTGTGGTTTAAAGTGTAATTTGACTTGCAATTTTATTTTGGGAGTTCTTAAAAAAAAAAAAAAAAAATGGTTAAGCTGTAAATATCAAATATGTAGTCTTCCACAACCCATTAATGCATGCCGAAGGTTTTGTGAATATTCATAAGAACATTTACAAAGAAAATGAGGTTTGAGAGTAATTCCAGTGAGATAAATGAGTCAAGGAAAAACCATAACAACTTTCCCCTCTTCTTATAATATAGCATTTGTATTCACAGATATATAAATTAAAGGGATAGTTTACCTCAAAATGAAAATTCTGTAATTATTTGCCCAGTTTGATGTTGTTTCCAAACCCGTTTCCTTTTGTAAAATGCAAAATGAGGTCAATCAAATGAAGGTGAATAGGGACCAGGGACAACCATGAAACATCTCTTTTTGTTTTCCATGCAACTAAAGTCCTTTATTTTAAAGGGTTAGTTCACCCAAAAATGAAAATTAAGTCATTAATTACTCACCCCCATGCTGTACCAACCCCGTAAGACCTTCGTTCGTCTTCGGAACACAAATGAAGATATTTTTGATTAAATTTGAGAGCTGTATAACTACCACATTGGCTCCTAAAGGACTGCCTCTTGACGGCCCAGAAAGTCAATGAAGAAAATGTTTAAATATCCCAAGTGACTACCGTGGCTCAACTATATGTTTATCAAGCGACGCGAATACTTTTTGTGCGAAAAAACAAACAAAAATAACGTGTTTATTCGACTATTTCTTTTCTTCCTTGTAGGCCAGAACGAGACTTCCTTAGATTTCCACGACGCATGCACGAGAACTGAACTGAAGTAGTGTAAGCTGGTGTGAGCAGATCGCAAATCTCGTGCATGCGTCGTGGAAATCTAAGGAAGTCTCGTTCTGGCCTACAAGGAAGAAAAGAAATAGTCGAATAAACTCGTTATTTTTGTTTGTTTTTTCGCACAAAAAGTATTTCGCGTCGCTTGATAAACATATAGTTGAGCCACGGTAGTCACTTGGGATATTTAAACATTTTCTTCATTGACTTTCTGGGCCGTCAAGAGGCAGTCCTTTAGGAGCCAATGTGGTAGTTATACAGCTCTCAAATGTAATTTAAAAAAAAACCTTCATTTGTGTTCCGAAGACGAACGAAGGTCTTACGGGGTTGGTACAGCATGGGGGTGAGTAATTAATGACTTAATTTTCATTTTTGGGTGAACTAACCCTTTAAGTAATGTAAGAATACAATGAGAATGCAGGATGATGAAGATTATGAAGATTACATTACCACATGTTCATTATTCAATGAAATGTTCAATGATTCAATACATTCCCATGTTCAGTCTAGGCTTCTAAAGTAAAATTATTTAACAAAACAGAAACCAAATAAAATGGGTCACCACCATAAGAAAGTCCCAGCAAAGCATACCTATTAAATCACTATGTCAAAGTCATCCTGAACAAGTCTTTCTTCTGCCAGCCTTTTCATTTACGTCTAGCAAGTGGCCTTGTAACAAATGTGGAGGCAGAATTCTCTGCAAGTGCATTTTGTCATGCTGTTTTCTTTAGGCCAAATCCCATTGGTTCACAGTGTGCTCATGCATCAACTACAATTTCACCCCTTATGTATTGCATGCAAGCAACCCCCGCAGATGGGACCTCCGGAGGTAGAGCGCTTACAGTTTGGTCATGAATCACCAGGGCCACTGTGTCACAGATCACCTGCAATGGGTTTATTTAACAGGTCTGACCACAGATGAATGTTAAACTTCTTCAAAATTTCTTTAATCCATGTAAATTCAATTATACAGCCTACAAAGACACACCGATGACCTTTTCACTACAACAGCAGAAAGCAGTCAGCGTATTGATTTGTTAATTAAAGAGAAAATTCAGTTACCTGTGTACTAAATCATTGATGTATGTTAATAGCATGAGTGCATCTGTTGGGCTGAGAAAAGGAAGGAAGATCCACCATATTATACTATTGTATTATCTCTAGACATCAATGGCTTTTTATAAAGTCTCTGAATGCTCTGTTATTGATTGAGCGAGAGACACAATTGTGACTGAAGAATGCTGTGCGCTGTGCTTGTTTGTTCATCGCAGGGAACATTGAAGATTGCTTTGCTATTTTGCTCAAACTGCATTTGGCCGGTCCTGACACTTAAACCAAGCTGTGTACATCGGCAAAGCTGCGCCTTGACATATTGCAAGTCTTTTCACTGTAGAAATCAATAGTTTTATTGAAAGTTCACTCCTCTTAGGCTTATTTTCTGGTGCCTATTGATCTGCAGGTGAATCAACTCATAACAAACAGCTAAATGCTTTTAGGTCTCACACTGGCTGTGCCCGTTCTGAAAATTATACACATGTGTGACGTCATGTTGGCAAAGTTGCTTGGAAGTCTGTGGTAAGCAAATTACATTCTTCTACATTTACTTTATATTTATGCATTTGACAGACACTTTTATCTAATATGATAGGTATAGTGCTGGGATTTTTAACTGTTATTTTTTATTTATTTATTTATTTTTTTAAATATGTTCAATGCTAGCCTGGCTAACGCCAGACAACGTATCATTGAGAATGAGACGTAGTCTGGAAACCACACGTTAATTTTCTCATATTTGAGGCATGGTTTGCGAATGCCCAGAGCCGTATTATTGGGTGCTACGAATATCTATCAAATGCGCCTGTACGGAGCTCTTAGCCAATCGGGTCAATGAGATGACGTATAGAGCGACAGAAAATTAGACGATTAAGACGACGATGGGTCAGAGATTGAGGAGATTTATGTATACACAAAAAGTGTTTTTCAATGTCAAGGATACTTCCTTGGCAGGACGGGTCCTTCCTAGTCATTTCCTTCAGAGGCCAGACGAGGCTCCTCTTTAGCATTCGGAGAACACGTAAATGGAACAGGCTAGCAAGTGCACGTCATTGCGTCATTACATCAGTGAAAGGTCCGCTTTCGGAGCTGCAAAAATGGTAGTGCTACTGGTTTGGTTGCTACACCGCACTGTTTAAACACACTTGATAGTCCTTATTTTGTCTTGTCAGCCCTCATAGAAATAAATAAATAAAACTAAGGGATAATGTATAGCAAGACGGTTGTGAATACAAGTCTTCACTATATACAATATAGTGAATACAACCCCGCGAACTCTAACACAAAGTGGAGGGGTCTTGAATCAGCATGAAGGGGTTGTATTCGCTGTAACAACCGCCTCGATATACATTTTCCCATTTATAACATGGCTATCTACCAAATAAATCAATAATTTGACACAAAATATTGAATTGAAAAGGAGTTTGTTCATTTAAAAACGATTATTTTACCTGAGTGAACAACTGCGTCAATAGCAACACGATCTAGCTGTTAAAACACATGAAATGGTAAAATATGTGATCAAGAAAAAAGGATACCGTTATATGAAGTAAAAATGAAAAAATGAATCACCAGTAACAGGGAACAGATTTAAAGCCCTTCTCTGCAAATCAGTTGAGCCGATATGTTTAATGTCAAACAGGGTGTATCAAAAGGTAACTTCGCGTCCGCTGCCATGATGGGTCCATAGATGTAAACAAACTGCTTTGGTGTGTCGCATATGCGTCATCATCGTCTTGCTGCTCCCTCCCCGTTCTGTGATTGGTTCACTATCTCAGGGGAAAATTTGGTTCATGTTGTCTAGGCTGCCTAGCAGCGTGAATAAAATTGTGCTGCGGCAAGGTAGCATGGGGAAACCCAGGCTAGTTCAATGCAGTAATTTGAGTACATTTATGCTTTGGAACAATATTTACTGTGCATAAGCACTTTACATATACATTTGAATTGAACTGAAATTGTTTCTCTTGTTGTTTATACATCAAACATTAAAGGTACGGTAGACAGTTTCGGAGAGGCTAGCTTTGAATGCAGAAAGGAATCTGCAGCAGTCAGGTGGTACAAGTAAGACCTCTGCAAGTTGATTACGTTCATTATTATGGTATGTGCTTTGAGACATGAGGTAATTTAACGCCATCTCTACTGACACTTTGCACACCCTGCTGTGTGGGTTCATGTCGTTTGGAAAAGGCATGTAGCAATAAATCAAGCTAGACACAACAGCCTTTTAAACGTCTACAAACACTCGTCTACAAAGTCCCAGTAAAGTGCTTAAAAAGTGGATGAGGCAACCAATATCCTTTAAAAAGATCTCTGCAATATATTGGGTAAATATAATAATGTTTAGCAAAATTAAATATTCAAAACCTACTCACACTGTATGTGCTGGTTTCAGCTTCATTGGCATGGGGTAATTTCCATAAGATCATCAATGCAAATCAATACAGCTATTCGTCTAACTGAAATAAAATCATGCCAATCTCTAAGGCTCAATCCCAATTCACCCCTTGGCCCTACCCCTTGTTTTCGAGTGTAACCCTTGGCCCTTAAAACGGAGTTACAAGGGCCAAGGGGTTGAAATATTCCCCTACGAAATGGAACAACCCTTCATGAACCCGATACGTCATCAGTCGTCGGCAATGGCTCTGCCGTTACAGAGTTTTTGCAGGATTTCTCCATGACAACAACTGACAATCAGCACAGCTGCTCTTAACTTTGAATAAACATGATGATTATAACATCCCTTCCTCGAAATGTATGTCTTTTCTGATCGGAAAGGTAATTTATTATAGCATGTCTTAATTTAAACGACTATAGTGTTATTATAAGAGTAAATAAAGTGCGTGATGGAATCATCTAGCGCTAAATTTAAATGTTTAACCATTTGCGAACCATCTCGCTGGTGATTTCCGATGCATTCCTGTGAACTTTCTCTTAGCTCTCCGTTTGGAGTGTGCCTCTGAAAAATCTCAGTTTCGAGGGCTATGAAGCCCTACCCCTTCGCCCTACCCCTCGATCTCAACAAGAATCGGGACAACCTACCCCTAGACGTGAACGCACAAAACGGAGGGGTAGGGCTAAGGGGAAGGGCCAAGGGGTGAATTGGGATTGAGCCTAAGTATGGTGAAGGGAACTATATGATGATGTGCGGCTATTTTAATTACAAAGGTCAAGGGACTTGATCCATGATCCATGAAATAACTGGCCTTTACAAATAAAAATCTGCCTGCCTCTATGGGAATTTAACATAGGTGTGTATATAGAGCACATCTATTGTTGATTGATATCAGGTTGTGAAGAGAGTAATATCTTCAATCCTGGGCAGAAAAAAGTCAACTTAATACAAAGTAATAAATTGTAAATGAGTTTAAAAGTTTACATTTGGTGCAAACCCATTTTAAAAGAGACCTGGGGACTTTCTTCTTAGACCTTCACAAGAAATCACCATATGAAATGTACAACTGTGCAATAAATTCATCCTCTCTGAAGGATGAGGCAAACATCTGCTTCAACTCTTGAGGAGCTGGACTCACCAACAACCTAAAGAAATGCCACTTTACACTGCTTGAAAAGTGTTACCTCGTTCTAGATCACCCAGGGACTGATAAGGCCTTCCAAAGCAGACACTATAGAAGCTGTGCAGATTTATAGTTCGTGGCCTGTGAGTAAGAAAAAAATGTATGCAGTCACCCTTAAAATAATAATAATAATATTTCAACCAGTTCTAACATGCTCCAAGCTTTAATCTACACTTCACTTTCCAGGTTCAAGCTAAGCTGGATTCTATGAAGATGCAATTCAATGTCCGACACCAGCATTTTACGTGTCTTTGACATCACTTTAAACATTTCTTTAAACATGAACAGACAGTCTTCCCTATGTGTAACACGTCTTTGAATTAATTTTGCAGCTTTTCAAATGCCAGTGCACACTAATAACTATTGTCATGTTTAGATCTTGTTAGTGCTTCGAAATGTCACTACATTTATGGGGATTTGATGGATGAATTAAACAAATTAATATTTTAAATGCAGTTCTGGCATTAAAAGTTGCTCAGTTGGCTGCTTTATTTTACATAGAACAGGTCTAAAATGTTAATATGAAGAGTTCAGATGCAAAAGCCTCTAAGTGCCATTTGAAATTTTCTTCTAAAATGATAATTTTTTATCAATCTTGTATATGTAAGTTCAGTAATTTCACTTAAATGGCAATGAAGATTACCTATTAATTGTCATTAAGTGAAATTACTGAACTTAAATATACAAGCTTGATAAAAATGGTCATTTTAGAAGAAAATGGCAAATGGCATTTAGAGGCTTTTGCATCTGAACTCTTCATATATTTAAGTGTGGCTGACTGAGCATTTCTATAATGCCACAGAAAATTTTTTTTTTTGGTTAGACATGTTTGGTCAAATGTCGGTAAAGCCTCTGCAATAAGTTACATCACATCCTCTTGACACATTTCCTTATGTATACGTGAGTCGAGGTTTGTCCCGTGGTAATGTGCATCTGTGGCTGAGCTCATTCACTCTGAAGTCACAGTGTGAAGTCTTCATATTTTTTTTTCCTGTGGCAAATGCGGTGAATTGGTAAATCGGAACCTTTAGCGTAAGTTATTTATTTAGTTATTCATATTTATACTTTGGATTTAAGATATCAGATATTACAATAGCAAATTCACTAAACAGTTTTGCCGCTTGTGTAAATACTTTTATTTTCCCACAAACCACCCACAATGCTGGTAACTATAGTAACTAAATGTGCTGAAATGCTGTACCACATTAAATTAAATTATTCTTTCTTAACAAAATTTGGGAGGAGCACATTTAGTTAATAGACACGAGTGGAGTGCACCTTGCAATCAATGATGAGTTGTATATATAGATTCAGCAATCTCACCCCAATCCATTTGCGCTTTGCCAAAGGGGTTTGATTGAAGTAATCAAGTATGTTACTCTAAAAATACATAGATTGGATGACTTGGTAGTCACTTTAGATAAAAGCAACTGTTAAGAGAATAAAATGCAAATTGCATTCCAACTTGTTTCTTGGCATATTTGTGCCATTACCTGATTTTCTGTATACTATTCCTCATGTGAAGTGGGAACTAAAACTCTGCAATTCATTATTAGTGAATTCCCCCTACAGGATTTTGAAATACTTGTTCTGTAAATGTTTATTCCCCATGCATAATGCTGCAAAATCTATTTATACTACAGATGAAACTGTTACATAAATGCTTGTCAGTAGGAAAACATACATTTATTTGTTTTGTAAATATATGCTTCAAAACCATGTAAATAACAGAATACCATTCCGTCATAGCCAAAATATGGAGAACCACTTCGATGTAAGTGCCCTCAACAACCAGAGCGTCCCATCAGCTCTGGGAAATGCTTGCGGAATCGACTTCAGTCAAGACGGCATCTTCCTTCCCATCCTGTATGGAATCTTCTTCATCATTGGCATCCCTTTGAACCTGTTGGCGCTTTTTGGGCTCTACAAACTAATCCAATCAGAGAACGTTCTACCCGTGTACGTCATTAACCTGCTAATCGCAGATCTAATTCAACTCCTGAGTTTGCCTTTATGGATAGACTACTATGCCAACGGACACTACTGGCGCTTCGGAACCCGGAGTTGTCAGTTTACGGGTCTGATTTTTTACATTAGCATTTACGCCGGCATCTTCTTCATGTGTATCATCGCTCTAGAGCGTCATCTGGCCATCGCCAGACCTCTCAGCTTCAAGCATTTGCGTAACTTGAGGTTTGCCCCCTGGATAGCACTCGCCATTTGGATACTAATTGCGGTGCCACCTACCGTCGCATTTGACAAGCTCTTTCCCAAGCAGGAAAATTACACTCTTTGTATCGAGAAGTATCCCTCAGAGGGCAGTTTCATCACCTACAGGCTGATTACTCTGCTTGTGTCCTTCATCATACCCCTAAGCTTCATTGTTTGTCTCCACAGAGAGACCGTCCGCTCACTGATGGCAATCAACTCGCTTTTATCCGAGGATAAGAGGAGTATCAGGGGTCTGCTCACCCTTCTAGTGGCTGTATTTGTCACGGTGCTGGGGCCCTATCATTTCATCGGCTGTGTGAAGTACGTCGGACTGCTGATACACAGCAATGCGTGCGTTTGGGAGAAGGCTGTGTTTGTGCCATATCAGTTAACACGAGGCTTTCTGAGCCTTAACAGCTTGCTGGATCCTGTGTTTTACATCTTTCTCCGCAGAGACTTCCGTGACACCACTGGGAACTACTTGCCCTGCCTGAGGAGATCGAGGACCAAATCGTGCCGGACAGAGAAACCAACGTGCTCCAGTCAAGACTGTGATTAAATATTTACCCCTGGTTATATACAGTTTTTGAAATACAATTTGGACAAATAACTATATGAAACAATGCCAAAATCATGAGGCCATATAACAGGATCTATGGTGGAGCCATCATTGAACTCTTTTCCCATCAACGTTTAAAAAAAAGAAAAAAAGGTACCAGTCACTGGCGGCATTTTTTAGCATTCACAAACATTTAATGGCCCCTACAATATTTTGTTGTGTGAATATCAGAACACGCAATGTACTGAAAGAAAGAATAGACAAAAAAAAAATACAATTCTAAAGCTCAATGTATTATTTTTTTATCAACACGTGACGGTGGGTAAGTTTCCAAAAAAAAAAAAAAAACTAAGTTTAATCAAAGGCTACATCCAGATCGGATTCAGAACTATGATCAATACATGGACGGAGTAGATCGATCCATCAACTTCTCCAAAGCTTCACAGTCCTTCCTGGGTCGACATTTTATTCGGTAACATTAGGCAGTTTTGATTCATAGGCTGTTAAATGTTGATGATCGCGTTATTTTACAAATGCATTAGCCCACATATACTATCACTTTTTTATTTTTTGCCTGTGTTTTGATCAGGAGATTCCGTACACTTTCAGAAGGTGTGTCATAGCGCCCCCAAAAGTCAGAAAGTCGGAAATTGTTGTCAATGGCTACCCTGGAAATACGATTGAGGGGCCATTTCGATAACTAATGTATTATGTAGCCTATACAGCCTGTTCAGTCTGCCCAGCGCATCCACCGTGTGTGTGTCCATGCCTTAGACATACTGACAGTCTCTGTTCAGAATCGATTGGTTCACGGAAATTGGTGGTCTTGTTTTTAAAATGTGGCTCCAGAATCGCGAGCAAGGCGTGGTGGCAACGTTTGCCCACAAAGGTTGTTTTGTAATGTTGCATTATGAAGCAGACATGCCCATATCAGCTCGCACTAAAACTCTCCATTTTTTTTTAATTTATTTATTTTTTATTTCCTTTTTTACTTAGGTGTATATTTTATAGTTAAAGGTGGAATACCTAAGATTTAGATGCCGCTAGAGGGCGCTACATTCAAAACAACAACAACGGCTTTGCTTGATGACGCCGTGGAGGAACGCGGAATGATGGGAACTGTTGTTTTCAACTCCACGGTGGATAAATCAGTCAGACGGGAATCGAAAATTAGTTGTAATGGATGAGGTAAAGTTCGATTTCTATAAATGTTGCGTTTAATGACATGCTTGTTTTTCATTAAACTGAAACAACCGCAAGAAAAGTCAGGTTTAAAAGTAAATTAGTTATCACAGATGTTACTGTACGAGCTCACTGGACGAAGTGACTTATTTTTGTCTCAAATCGTTGCTAATGAATCCTGACTTCGCCCTATGCTGCAATATGCATTAGTTTTGCATTCATTTACAGAAATCAGCTGCTTGAATAACAATAGCTGATGTTATTAGATTTTTCAGGTGAGATTCTCAATTGATTCAGTTAACGGATGATGATCGGGTAAAGTTTTCAGAATGCAGACTCAGCAACGATTGTATTTAATTGTACAGTACAATAACATAGAACAGACGTTATCTTCCATTCATGTCATTAAACATAACAATATTTCTGGCCATACACTGATGAGAAAGTGCGCGTCCGGTGTTACCTGGAGTTGTCCTAGATGTGGCACGGCGCTTCTCGTCCGGTGTGCGACCCCGTTTACAGCCAACAGTTCACATTCCGAGAATAAATGAAAAGAATAATTGTGCTCCATTCCATAACAAATGCGCAAAACAAGCTGACGTTTGTTGCTTGATAGATGCTAACGCACAACTACAACTTCCGCATTTGTTTAGGACTACACGTAGTACGAGCGGAAACCGAGGTATGACGCGATTGACTGGCGACTCCCAGCTCACCCCTGCTCACACGCCCCGTTTCCTTGGTTAAAATCTAAATTTTCTCGCGATTGAAACATTGTTTGAAACATTTGGAATATTGTAAGTTATCATCTTAACTAAATATATAACACTGGCCTTGTGATTTTGGGATATTTTAATGCAAAAATCTTAGGTATTCCACCTTTAAGATTAAAAAAAAAATATATTTGGGAGCATATAAACTAGTTTTAAATCTTTGCCCCGTGAATTCTTTTAAATAAAACTGCTTCTACTGAAAGCTATATAGGCCTCTCTGCAATGAGGTGATGACTTCACTGTTTTTTGTAAATTTTGTAAATTTTTTGGCTTCTATATCTCAGAAAAGATGAATCTTTCCCGTAGCGTAAACTAGCTTACGCAATACGAGAGAACCTCTCGTAAGAGAACTAACAAGCTTCACAATAACATACAGACGGATGCAGGTATTCACACTCACAATCTCTCTTTTATCTTTCTTTTCACAATGTCAATTATTTACAGATCTTTAAAACCTGAGGGTCAACCATGTTGCAAAAGTAAAGTGATCACCAAAAGAATTATTTTGGGTGGAGATTAATGTAAATACAGATATTGAATAGCAGTCGAGTCTGAAGTAAATGTAAACAAGATCGAATCAGTGCAATATAATATACAGTTGTCATTTTTGTGCTAATTAGCATAGCCCCATTAGACCCAGCCGGATGGTCTTTTTCTGCTATGTATGTGTGTCATCACGGTCTTAATGATATTATTTTATTTCAGTTTCTTTGTCTGTCGATCATTTCCATGTCTGTACTGTTGGAACTGAATTAATGGCTCTATTCATTATAGACACTGGTTAATTTGTGTGGTTAATCATTTTGTATTGTGAGAAAAAAAATATATTTTAAGCAAACAAGTTTCCCCCCAGCAGCTGAATAAGTCTTTCCTGTTTATATTTTCTGTGTCAAAACATTATTTTTATTTTATTTTAATAACCACCCAACTGGCACAATAATTTTTGCAAGCAACTTACACAAAGATTATTATTTAATTTTATTGCTGAAGAGTTGGGACTGTGTCCAGTGGTGCCATCAGGGCAGTTAGCACTTTCATGACATCGTTTTCTTTTGATTTGAATCCTTTCTCAAAGTAAAATAATAATTGCATCATCGTGACTCATGTTCACAGGTAGCTGAGGTTTGACCGGAAAAATAAGTTCCCACATGAGTTCATGATCAGTATCCGGAAGCTATTCCTGTGTGAAATGGCAACAAGTCACTTTCCAGAAATGTCTTTTTGAGAAAAATCAAGTTGGCCGAATTTAGATCTCCAAGTGCAGTATGTCTCACTGAGAGATTTTTCTGCCAGAATTAATTATTCCACCAACTGCCATCAACTGCAAAAGCAAGACAGAGACGTGGCTTGCCAAGGGTCGCAGCTTGCTTTGAGACCATTAGAGAAGAAAATATCTTCTTTTCTTTTAGTGCAATGAACCTGAGGATAAAACCCACTATGAAGAATTGTTTTTGGCTGCAGATTCCCACAAATGCAATAACTCTAGAGGAAGGCATTGACCACACTTTATATTATATTTGTGATATTGTTTTGTGTCTTTACTGTGTCTGAGTTGAAACGTTTATTGTATATGTCTGTTTTATATTGTATATTCTGTGTAATGTTTTCTATGTCTGCACTGTTATCAATGTTTTACCAGCAAACACAATTTGTATAGTGGATTTTTATTTTTAATTTTTTTATTTTGCATTACCTGTATGTGATATATTTACTGTGGATGCTTCCAGAGAAAATATCATTGCTCTTCCAACAAGAACCACATAGCTTTAAAGAAATATTATGACCATCTGGTTCATTTCATCTTTATTCCCGTCATGAAAGCTTTTATCCAAGTTCCTCTGCAATACAGGAACTTTTGAAACATTCTGTGTTATAGCATTGGTTGATTCCCTCACAGTCTCCTCAAAAATCTGAAAACCTTTGAAAAAGCATTGCATTTCAAAGCAACAATATATGTTCACACCAGCTGTTTTGTTAATGTGCTGCTTCTTTGACTATATCTTCAAAAGTTGTCAAAGTTTTTCTTCAACTGAAATCTGTATTTGATCATATTTTATGGAACAGTGTAGGCAGACCAACTATAACATATGACTACCCACATGCTATTCTCTCTGGAAAAGGACCAAAAAATATGTAGCAGTATTACACAGATCAAATCTTATAGCTTTCTTTGTGCTTTATATGATCAGAGAACTAAAAGAATACATTGAATAAATGCCTTAATGTATTATTTGAACTGTTTCAAAATCATGAGACGTCAGAGTTTTACTGTAAACTTTCTGACTCTTTATACTTCTGTACTTCACTGTGCTGTAGAAGAAATAAATCGCATATTGCAAAGAAAAAAAATATTCCTGTTTATGGTTAATCATCATATAAAAATATTTTCTTGTGTTTATTGATTAATGTTTTTTAATCTATATCTATAACATATCTTTATCTAGTTAACCTTTGTTCTGAAGACATGACATTTTTTTTTCCCAATAACTGCTGAAACAAGCTGTTAACCACATGTTTTACATTATATGTTCTCTGTTCACTAAACTATTACATTTTAAGTTCACTATTAAAGTAATCCATGTGACTGGTTTAGCGTCAATTTTCAATCTATCTATATATATTCTATCAATTTTCCAATGAGCCTAGTTTGCATCTCGAATTTTGGTTGTGCTTTAGTGTAGTGTATCAAGCTCTACATTATTGATTTTGGTAGGTATGTAGTAGATTGTTTCTGGGAGAAATGGCATCATTTTGATTTTAGATTAGCATTTGTCTGTTCCTTTAACCTGCCCTGTCACTCACTGGATCACACAGACCTAATTTGTCAATGGGCTCATTGTACAAGCCCTTAGTAATGACGTGAGTGGGCATGATGGGTCTGTGTGGGCCCAGCATCAGAGCTTATTGATCCCCACATCTGAAATGCTCCTCAGATATGTATCACTTCAGGTGGTCTCTTATCAGTGACTTGCAGGCCCATGCACGACATTAATGGAAAATACAAGTCAAAACTTTAAAAAGACTAGAGAGACCCAAATACTTCAGTGAACGTGCAGCTGCTGGCGGATAACCAAGCTAACAAGTCACCTTCGAATTCACCTTTGTATATATATATATATATATATATATATATATATATATATATATATTCATTCATTGTAGCATTAAAAGTTTAGCCTTGCATAACAAGTAAAAAAAATATATATAATTAATAAAACAGTATTTTAAAAAGAGTTGACTGGTCTTTTCTTATTAACTTTTTATTTTATTTCATAACAGACAAAGCGATACGCTATTCTTTCACACTAAAGCTAACATATTAATTATGAATTATGCCCCTTTTACAAATCTGTGGCCTTCCTTCAAGTACAACTCCTACTTCTCCAATCTATTGAAAGGAGAAAGCCTCAAATCTTTGAATGTCAATGTTTTAAATGGTGTTTAAATAATATCTCAACATCTAATTTTTCCACACAATTGACATTTTCCAATAAAAGTGCCTGATTTTGGAAAGGTATTATGTTAAGTTGCATCCACATTTACTTTTTATTTTTTATGCTAATTTCAAAATGTGTTATTGCAATATTGCATTGGTAATAATTAAATTCTCAGTGAATTAATATATAACACATAAAATCCACCTAAAAAAAACTGAACGGTCAGGAGTCATTACAAGCAAATGTTTTGCAAAAGGCAAAAGCTTTCGAATGTAGTGAAAATGTCTTCCGATAACTAGTAGCCTGTTAATATTAGGCGATACTGTAATATTAATAATTATTTTATTTATCACTGGGTGTAGCTCAAACATTAGCGCATTGGTGCTTGCAACACGAAGGTCTTGGGTTCGATTCCCAGGGACAGCAAGGACTGATGTGAATGTTAATGTGTACCTTGAAATGCAATGAAAGTTGCTTTGGGAAAAAGTGTCCGCCAAATGCGTAAATTTAAACCCGATGTGTATTGTTACAATGCTGGTGGTATAGGCTAAATGAAAAAGGTTTACTTATTCCTCGTTTAACATGTACAAGGGATCTAGCACATGTGGCTGTTTACCCCAAGTACACTGCAAACAGCAACAACGCATAAAACCGTGCTCTAGTCCCAAAACTATTCGTATACTTGTCCTGAATAGTATAATTACTTTCATCAAAACTTTGGCTTTGGTAGTCAAATGTATTCTGAAGCAACACTATTTCGCAACCGCTTACAAGGAAGGTCATAGAAAACACATAATGAAAAATACATCTTAAGCTACTGTATGTACTGGAAACTTTGCACTTTCAACATCACAAGGGCACAGCAGGGTGTCTGGAAAAATGTTGCAATTTTTTGGAAATTAAAAAAAACGTACTTGGTTACTAACGTAACCTTGGTTCTCTCTAGAAGAGGGAACGAGTACTGAGTAATATCTTAAGCTAGGGGAAACCTATTTCCACGACATATTAAAGCCCAAAAAATTTCCTTAATTTTGAATGAATGTAAAGTGTATTGGGGCAGCATGCAGACATAGGCAAGACAGCAGGCAACTGCAGCAGCCTATCGAGAGAGGTACTTGGCATCAGATCCAATGGGGGCGCTTCGCGCCCTACTACGTCACCTCCCGCCTAAGCGGGCATGGCCTGGGCCTATAAATAGAATCTCGATGGACTAATATAATCAGGTTTTTCATCACCGAAGTGAACCAGAGTGCGTTGCAGAGTGCGGGCAGAAAATGTTTGGCCTGAACTGTGTAACAGTATGAGTATTACTTCTGCCCATGGAGTAATTTTATTGATCAGCGAGCGGTGCTCAAGCGGTTGCAGTATTACCTCTAGGTTATAAAACCTTATAAATCTAGATGGGGAGGCCCAGCCTGCCACCCTACAGATTAACGGTGTCACGATTTCGATTTTAAACCTAAATCGATCGAAATTAAAAAAATAAAAAATTTTAAAATTAATTCGTCGATGCTGCCACGCCCCCCATGTCACGTCCGTTTGGCTTGCCAAGCGGAAAAAACAGGCGTGTTGAAGTGCTGCGAGTCTAAGGTCAACCTCCTCTGACTTAGCTACAGCCTTTAAAAATATAGCATAGCAACTGTAGATGCAGAAGATCCATCGACAGAAATAGAACAACCTCCTCTTTCATTGAAGTCGCAGGTGTGGAAGTTTTTTGGATTTCCATTGAGTTATGTTGACAACATTCGCGCTTCAAAAAAGCCATAGATTGCAGACATCCTAGTCTCGTGGAAGTTCTGGGAGTCTCCTGCATATTTTTAGAGGCTCCCTGATGCACACAAATTAGTTAAAATCTTCGAGCGAAAGCGAGCTTGCATGCCGAGACAGAAAAAAACTGTGCTCCAAACCGTATTTTGCGCACGGCAGAGAGGGAGAGACCTTGCGTGTGTGCCTCATGAAGCGCATGTAAGAAAGAGAGAGCATCCGGATTGGCCGATTGATAAAAATCGAGAATCGAATCAAACCGTTACCTTAGAATCGAAAATGTAATCTAATTGAGGATTTGGAGAATCATGACACCCCCACTACAGATATCCTGTAAGCTAATCCTGCTAGACCAAGCCCACGACGAGGCCATGCCTCTTGTGGAGTGCGCTCTGACCCCTAAAGGACACTTCAAGCCTCTCTCTGTTTTGATGCGACACATACTCTCGTAATCTCCTGACTGGGAAAAGGAAGTCTTTTTCCTAGTTGTAAACCGGCAGGGCAGACAGAGAAATAACCTGAGCCCTGAACGGTGTGTTGAGGGATTTAGGCACATATCCGTGTCTATGTTTGAGTATGATTTTCAAGCCATTTCACCCAAATTCAATACATGTTGTGCTTACTGAGAGTGCTTGTAAATGTCCTATGCGCTTCACTGAAGCATGAGCCATAAGAAACACTGTCTTGAATGACAGATGTTTCATGTCCAAAGAGTGGATTTGGACACCTTTTAATGGCTTCCAAAACTGTGGAAAGGTCCCACATGGGGACTGAGTGGGGTCTGGGAGGATTCAGCCTCTTAGCCTTAACCTTAACCAAGCAGATAGGAAGCGAATGACCAGATCGTTCTTCCCCAGTGATTGGCCAGTCGCGGGTTTTGTAAATGCCGCTATGGCCGCCACGTAAACTTTGAGTGCGGATGTGGTTCTGCCCTCCCAGAGCAGAGCTACAAGCAGCACTGAGCATCTGTCTTCCCTGATTTGTTTCAATACCTGAGGAAGGAGCAAGACAGGGGGAAACACATAGAGTGGGTAGCGGGGCCAGACGTGGACCAGCGCATCCCTGCTCTTGGAGAAAAACTTCGGACAGTGACCGTTTTCTTGGGACGCGAACAGCGTTCTGCCGAATGTCTCCCACAGCAGTAGGACCGTTTGTGGGTGCAGAGATCATTCTCCTGCTGGAACATTGTTTCTGGACAGTCTGTCTGGTCCCAAATTCAGATGACCAGGCACATGTGCTGCTCTCAGTGAGCGCAGATTGTGCTGAGCCCAGACCAGGAGGCGTTCCGTCAGCCTGTAAAAGTTTCGGACCTGATGCCACCCTGGAAATTTGTGTAGGCCACCACTGGTATGTTGTCCGAGTGGACCAAGATGTGGTGACCTTTTATTCATGGACAAAAATGCCTCAGCGTCGACTGCCATCATTTCTATACAGTTTATGTGTAGAAGCTTCTCTCGTTCTGACCACTAGCCAAAGAACGGTTTGCTCTCGAGCAGCGCTCCCCATCCCGAGGTGGAGGCATCTGTGGACACCAGTTTTACAATTGAGGATGTCCCCAGGTTTACACCTGACTGGTACCAGTCGAGTGCTCTCCAAGGTTTCAGAGCTGTGATGAATTTCTGATTGACCTTGAGGCGAAAAAGACCGGAGGCCCATGCCCGAGGTGGCACTTGCGCTTTTAGCAAGCAGGACTATAGTGCCCCAGTGGAAGGATTTCGTGATGCGCTGAATATCCAGTCTGCGCTCTGGCGACAGTCGCGCTGTCATAGACAGCGAGTTCAGTTCTGTGCCCAGAAAAATATTTTCTGGAGATAAGAAAAGGTGCAGGCCTAGAAGGTGGTGGGACGTGGTCATTTTGAAGGAAACATCTATCCAGCCGATTGCACGCAGGCTGCACAGGCATGTAACGCAAGAAAGCGAAGCAGGTATTGGAAGGCAGCAAGATGAAGGCTTCAGATACAGAGGCTCATCCCGCAGAAGGCTTGTTCTCAAACGGTGCGACTTCTTCACTCCAGATCCAGTGATGCATGAGCTTCGCTGAAGAGGTGCAAAATCAGATTATATCAGCCCAACGAGCTATATTTATAGCCCCAGGCAATGTCCGCTTAGGCGGGAGGTGATGTATTGGATCTGACGTCACCAAGGGCCTTTCTCAATAGGCTGCTGCAGTACAGCCAATAAGCAAGCAAGCCGTCTTGCCTATGTCTGCATGCAGCCGCAACACGTTTCATATTTTTTTATTTATTTATTTTTATTTGACCTTTAATTAACCAGGATAGTCTCCAGAAAAACCAGAAAAATCTCCTTTACAGGAGTGTCCTGGCCAAGAATGGACAGCAGTTGCACTCACAAAATTACAAATAACCTACAAATATAAAATTACAACTCTTAAAAACAGTTGCACATCATCTTCTTCTAGTGACCGAATAATAATTTTGAAATTATTCAGCAGCAGCATACATGAAAGCCCTTTTTCCCAATTCAGTTTTTACAAGTGGAACAGAGAGGGTAAAACAATTTTCAGACCGGAGGGAATATTTCGCGAATACTTTTCTTATGTATTAGACAGTTTAGATATAAAGGGAACAACCCCAGAATAGCCTTATAAATAAATAAATTGGACAAAGAGGGCCAGGCTACTCTGTTATACAATAGAGAACGATGAGTTAGAGGTTTACAATCTGTTATAAATCTCAAAGTGCTATGATAGATGGCATCCAAAGAGGAGAGAAGACGAGAAGCAAATTGATACACCACATCACCGTAATCAAGTTCAGACAAAAAAGTAGCAGAAACTAACCTCTTTCTTACATTAAATGAAAAACAAAACTTGTTTCTAAAGCAAAACCCAAACTTTATTTTTATTTTTTTCTTTAGTTGAGTTATGCTAGAGCCAGAAGTATCATCAATAATGATGCCAAGATATTTATACTCAATTTATCGTAAGATAGTACACAGTATGAGAGAACCTCTCGTAAGAGAACTTAAAAAAAAAAACATTGAATATATTTGATATTGCTGTGTGACATCCTTTCTCACTTCCAGTTTAATTTATGTACTTCATTTCAGAAGATGATGTCTGACTAAAGACTAAAAACAAACTGCATTATGTTTTATTATGAGTCAATGTGTTGATGTGTCTAGGCCCGAATACTTTGTCTTTGATGGTTATTAGTGATTATTTTTATTTGATTTATTCCCTCCAGACTTGATGTAGTGTAAGATGTATTTGTCCTTTTTATTCGGTCTGGATTTTTTTTTTTTTTTTCTGTTCTGTCTTTGTATAATTATTGCATTCTTATACAAACTCCACTAAGCCAACAACCGCACAGTATGTTTCATTCATTACCCACAAAGCTGTAAGCAATGACTGAAATATAAAATATTTATATGTTCTCACAGTTAAATTCATTATATTTTGATATGTGTATTGTTTGAAATAACTGTGTTTGCTAACAATTATCTGACCTCCTACAAGGAGGAAAATTAATTGAGCATGTTGCAAAAATGTGTTTAACACAATGTTGTAATTGTTAATATAATTTAGTGCACATACTAGATGAATGATCATGGCCCTAACCAATGGAAATAGTCAGTTATTATGTCTGAAAAGAACAATTTTTATTTTCAGCACCAGAGACTGTAATGTTTGTTGTGCATTCATTGCCTGTGGCATTACTGAGAGTGAACAAACTGTTCTTGGTCCATTGATTGATGTAATTTGTTGGTTTCAGCAAACAGAGTTACTGTGTTGACCACTGCATCTAAAAAGTGATGAAATGGAAAGATATTCCATTTCCTCCTCAACCCCTCTTTAAAGAGTAGTTATATTTAATCTATATCAATTTAAAATTCACTTTGTCAATCTATCTGAGATTTACCTTTTTCATTTATTTATTTATTTGTATTATGTCTGCTATTATTGCACATGTAGGCTGTCACACACATGACACATTGCATCACATCTTGCTGGTTGTTTAACATTTCTGTTGTTTAACATTTAAATTATTTATTTCAAGTATATATTCTATAGCGCCTTAAAGTGTTACTTCATGATGTATGAATTTATGAATGAAAGCATGATGTCAACATCTTCAGAGATTCGCGTTTTTGTTGTTTACACGGTGATCGTTTTCAAAAACTTGTACTTTGAAACCCGTTTCCAAAAGCTTGCATTTTCAGGCACCCAAAATACTGTGTAAACGTGTGTAAACGTGCACCCCGTTGAATCAGAAACGTAGTTTTCTGGGCTGGTGTCAACATGCTCTTCTTCTTGTTGAGTTTCAACCTCAGATTTTGGATGTGGGCGAGAACAACTTCTCGATGCTGAATCGCCTGCTCTTGTGACTGAGCCAGAATCAGCTAGTCGTCTATGTAGTTGAGCACCCTGATGCCCTGGAGCCTCAGATGTGCTAGAGCTGCATCCATACTTTTGGTAAATGTGCGGGGGGCAGGGGTGGAGGAAGTACTGAATCTCAGTACTTAAGTAAAAGTACAAATGAAGAGTTCAGATGCAAAAGCCTCTAAGTGCCATTTGAAATTTTTTTTCTAGAATGATCATTTTTATCAAGCTTGTATATTTAAGTTCAGTAATTTTACTTAAATGGCAATGAAGATTACCTATTAATTGTCATTTAAGTGAAATTACTGAACTTGAATATACAAGCTTGATAAAAATGGTCATTTTAGAAGAAAATGTCAAATGGCATTTAGAGGCTTTTGCATCTGAACTCTTCAAATAACCACCAGATAAATATTTACTTTAGTAAAAGTAGAAGTAACACAATGACAACCATACTTAAGTAAAAAGTACCTGATTTTAAATGTACTTTAAGTATTAAAAGTAAAAGTACTTGTATAATAATTGATTCTCTTAATGACTATTTTCTAATGATTAATAAAACATTTAATTCTAACTCATTCAACCTAATACTCCTATAATGATGTTCAATAATGATTGAAAAAAAATTGTCACCATTTCTGAAACAAGCTTGCAATTAGGCAATATAAGCCATGCTTATCCTTACTATATGTTAATAACAACGCATTCTCACCCCAAGGCGTCACCTTTGACCATGCTTCAATATTTGACGTTTTAGGCGCCCTTTAGCGTCACTCACATGACGCGATCCTACGGCGTCATCTAACTGACGCTAAAGGAAAGCGTCTGTTAGAGGACGCGGTTAGGTTTAGGTGTGGGGTGGGGGTAGGGTACACGCGATCCTAGGGCGTCATCTAACTGACGCTAAAGGGCGCCTAAAGCGTCAGATATTGAAGCATGTCCAAATGCTTCCCAAGGCGTCAGTTAAGTGACGCCTTGGGGGTGAGAATGGGCTGTTAATAACTATGTTTGGCAGTAAACGCGATTAATTTATGGTGTAATTCTGAACCTCTTGGCTTGCCATAATCCTAACCAAACGTATATTACACGGTGTGTTTCCTATGCATGTAAAAACAAATTTTCGCGTATAAATTGCACGATAAACACACTGCGTGCGAGACGCATTTAGTTGATGTATCTATATGGCAACCAAACATCACTGGTGAGACAAACATGCAACGAACGGACGGTCAGATTACGTTTTGGCAGGGGAAAAACTGATCAGAAAATGTAATGAAAATGTAACAGAAGTTGTAGAAATGTAGTGGAGTAGAAAGTATAATAATTGCTGCAAAATGTAACGAAGTAAAAGTAAAAAGTATGCACTATTTATTCTACTTAAGTAAAGTAAAAATACGTGAAAAATGTACTTAAGTAAAGTAACGAAGTATTTGTACTTCGTTACATTCCACCACTGGCGGGGGGAGAGAGCTAGGCCGAACGGAATAACCTGATATTGGTACGCTTCGCGAACCTCTGGAACTTCCTCTGAGATGGAAGCATGGATATATGGAAGTATGCGTCCTTTAGATCTATCGTGAAAAACCAATTCTCGGATTGAATTTGTCTCATGATTGTGGGAATAGTGAGCATCTTAAACCTGAATCTCGTCAGAGAGCGGTTCAGGTGCCTGGGATCTGTTATCGGACGCAACCCCCCATCCTTCTTGGGAACTATGAAATAGCGGCTGTAAAATATGAAGTAACTCCCTGTCCAGTGGAGGAATACGTTCTTTAGCCTCTTTTGCCAGCAGGGAGTTTACTTCCGGTTCCAATATCCGACCCTGCACTGGGGTGACTACAGTCCAGACCACCCCGTTGAATCTGGGTGGGCGGAAACTGAACTGCAGCCTGTTCCCATTTTGAATGGGGCGGACAGTGCAGCCAACCCGATCTCACGACCAAGTCGTACGAATTCGACGAATGATTAAAAAGTGGCTAATTCGTAACAATTCATACGACCTCACTCGTACGAATTAATACGATTTTGCTAAATCGTACATATTTTACGAATTGGCCAATTCGTATGAATTCGTACGAATGACCTACCCCTTACCCCGCCCCTAAACTTAACCATCACGTGGGTTTAGACAAATCGTACGAATTAGTACGAGTGAGGTCGTACGAATTAGTACGAGTTAGCCACTTTTTAATCATGCGTCGAATTCGTACGAATTGGTCGTGAGATAGTGTTGGTGCAGCCTGCGTTTGCTGGAAACCGATGTGTCCCGAAACATGTTCAACATGAGATGACGATGTTACTTGACGATAGTTGTCACCATTTCTGAAACAAGCTTGCAATTAGGCAACATACACACCATGCTTATCCTTACTATATCTTAATAACTATGTTTGGCAGTAAATGCGATTGATTTATGGTGTAATTCTGAACCTCTTGGCTTGCCATAATCCTAACCAAACGTATATTACACACGGTGCGTTTCCTATGCACGTAAAAAAAAACAAATTTTCACGTATAAATTGCACGATAAACGCACTGTGTGCGAGACGCATTTAGTGTGACCGGGTTGATATATCTATGGCAACCAAACGTCACTGGTGAGACAAACGTGCAGTGGACGGAGGGTCAGATTACGTTTTGGCAGGGGAAAAACTGATAAGAAAATGTAATGAAAATGCAAAAGAAAATGTAGAAATGTAGTGGAGTAGAAAGTATAATAATTGCTGCAAAATGTAACGAAGTAAAAGCAAAAAGTATGCACAAATTAATTATACTTACGTAAAGTAAAGATACGTGAAAAATGTACTGTAAGTAAAGTAACAAACTATTTGTACTTCGTTACATTCCACCACTGACCACCCACAACACGGGGAGTGCCCTCTAGTGGCCATCAGGTGTTTTAACATCAACTCAAATACATTACAAGCGCTCTCTAGCCAATTGGCAGGTTTTTAAATTGTATCACCAGCAGCCAAACTGCTCAAAGCTAAGAATGTCCTGAGCAATGAATACAAAAATTATTAGGAAATGTTTACCCTCAACATGCAGAACAAAATAAAGAAATATCGAATGAGAACGGGAAAGATGAATGTGCTCAGTTTGAGCAGTGCTAGCCAGAGTCATTATATTTCTTACAGATTGTCAGTGGGCAAAATATATTCAACAGCAATGTTCAATACATTTTATTCAACACATTAATATTCAATTGCCTGGTCAATATCAAAAAGGAGCCATTGCTTATGGTGGGTGTTTACATTTTGATTGAGGGTGGAAGTGTGGCTGGTTGGATGATGGAAGTGCCAGCATGAGTAATGAATTCACAGTTTTGTCAGTGGAAATATGGGTGACTGCCTAAATCCATTAGGAAAATGATGATGGATGAATCAACAGACCCGCATGTGCTTGCTTTTGTTGTACATACAGCTGTTGTTTTATACCCTTTGTAACCTTATCAATGATCTTATGAACCTGTCAAAGATACGTCTATGAATAAAATATAAGCATGTACTGTACTTTACACTAAACACTCATTTTTGTCTGCTTGCTCACTTCAAGTAAAATGAGGAAATGCCAACACTATCTCACGACCAATTCGTACGAATTCGACGCATGATTAAAAAGTGGCTAATTCGTACGACCTCACTCGTACTAATTCGTACGATTTGTCTAAACCCACGTGATGGTTAGGTTTAGGGGCGGGGTAAGAGGTAGGTCATTCGTACGAATTCATACGAATTGGCCAATTCGTAAAATATGTACGATTTAGCAAAATCGTATTAATTCGTACGAGTGAGGTCGTATGAATTGTTACGAATTAGCCACTTTTTAATCATTCGTCGAATTCGAACGACTTGGTCGTGAGATCGGGTTGGAAATGCAACCTAATTCATTTCTACATAATTTCTACTCAATTAATTTCTACATAAAAGATTGCTTTGCATGGGACTGGAAAGAATATGTTTAAATTAAAACCAATTAAAGAAAAAAAAAACTTTAAAAAAAGGTTGAGTGAAGTGAGAAAAGGGGGGCTTGTTTGTGCTTAATTTTCTATTCTGTTTTGTTCTGTTCTGTTTTGTATTTGAAAAGTTTGGACTTTTAGGAGTTACTTCTGTGGTGAAGACTGGACTTGCGCTGGGTTGCAGGGCAACAATTTATCAACTCCAGTTATTTCAATTAAAAAGCAAATACAAAGCTTATTTTGCTTGGATTTACCCTCCATGAACCTGCCGTTGGTAATGCTTCTTCGTTTTTAATGCTTGGTAAAAATAAGGAAACATTTTATATGTGAATCTCAACTGTTTGATTGTCTATATCATCACAACATTCAAACTAGACTCTGTATAAACTTAACCCTAAGTTTATCAAAATAGATAAAAGCATGATGCTAATATAGTTTTAATATATTTAAAGATAGTAACATTTTTGTTAATATATTTGCAATGTATTGAAAAGGGGGAATATATTTAAAATACAACAAAGTAGCCAATAGCCTACTTTTTTCACTACGCTTGTTTTGGTTCAGGAGGAACTGTAAAAGTTGGCTACTGTATATAACTGCACAGCCTCATGGAACGCGCTGATGACGTGTGATGTTTGTGTGAGCAGGGTGTGCTGTATGAAAATACAGTTTGACAGGCAGTTATTAAGGTATTTTAAATGTAGATTTTCAGCAAAGCTGCTTTGAAACAATGTAAGCGCTGTACAAATAAAATTGACTTAACATAAAAAAACAACTGTTTAAATGGCTTAACAACTTAAGCAAAGCAACCGTTTAATCAAATCCTCTCTGTTATGCTGATCACAAACAGCTATAGCTGTACTTCAAAACATTCGATTCATCCACACTGAAACAGCAGTGCCAAACACATGCCTTCATGTGCTATAAGAATAAGTGTAAATTCGTTAAAAATTGTTTCCTATTAAAAATCAATAGAGAACAGAGAATTCCTTGGTTGGTTCATTTGTTATGGCTCTTATCACTATATATTGTTTCATGCACCTTTAAAAAAAATGGTCATGATGTTAATGTTTAAAATACCAGAGCAAATTTGACTTGCTAAAACCAAGGTCACTTTACCTTGAAGTTCCTTTTAGCAGTTTTTAGCAGGTTTTATTAAATGTTAAAAATTTAAAAAAGTTTAAATAAATTGTACTTCTATAGCACGTTTCACAGTACAAATCTAAATTTAAAATACCTTATTGTCTTCATGCCTTATAGTTGCATTTTGCAGATTAGTGCTGGGCGATAATATAGTTTACATTTGATATAATCAAATAATTGAGATTTGCTTTATATTCTACAGATCTATCTCTTTATATGAGTTTAAAGAGGTAAAGTTGGAAATCTATATTTTTATATAGATCTGTATAATTGTTTACATGCTGTGCTGACAAACAATCAAGCAGTAGAGATGTACAGGCCTACTGTATGATTATAATGTACCATCTCAATGATGCTAATTTTTCCAATGTGTGGAACCACAAACAAATTAAATTTAAAGGGATAGATCACTTTGAAATTAATTTTTGATATGTTTTAGCGTACCTCAAGGGCATCCAAGATGTAGGTGTCTTTGTTTCCACAGTATTTTCAATTTTGACATTTTTCAGTCAAACCGTTCTTGTCTATCAGTCATGCACAGAGAAGTCAAAATTAAACATGATTTAATGACTCATAAATGAAAGTACGCATTGATGGCCTAAGACACGAAACGAGCGGTTTGTGTGAGAAAACGAACAGTATTTATATCGTTTTTACCTCTTGTAATCATAGCCATGACAAAATGATCTGACGGCACGGGCGCTTGCGACGGAAGTGATCGTCTGCGCTAGGGTGACCAACTGTCCTGTTTTCCCAGGACGTGTCCTGTTTTCATATAACAATATAACACTTTTCTATCCACACAGAGGAGGCATAACCTACTTTAAATGTATTGAAATTAATAAGGTATCTTTGAGTAACCTTCGAGTATCATTTGAGTTGGCCAATGTTTTTGCTGGGCCGAGTGTCCTGGTTTTTGGTAATCAAAATATGGTCACATTAGCTTGCGCGCCTACGTCACTCTTTGTTTATACAGAGATTTCGGAAGTTTTACCTTTCACTAAACATATTTACATATACGGGAAACCGCAATGGAAGACGATTTCGGTATATCTAAATAGAAACTTCCAAAATCTCCGTGTAAATATTGAGTGACGTCACACACAAGCGATCACTTCCGGCGTAACATTTAACTGATTCAGTTCGGTTCAGTTGGACATTACACAACTGATTCAGATCACTTGGACGTCACTGTGATTACACGAGGAAAAAACGATATAAATACTGTACGTTTTCTCAGAAAAAACGCTCGTTTCGTGTCTTAGGCCATCAATGTGTACTTACATTTACGAATCATTAAATCATGTTTATTTTTGACTTCTCTGTGCATGCTCTTTGGTGGACCACCTTAGCCTCTAGTGTATGACTGACAGACAAGAACGGTTTGACTGAAAAAATGTCAAAATCTAAAATACTGTGGAAACAAAGACACCTACATCCTGGATGCCCTTGAGGTAAGCTAAAACATATCAAAAATTAATTTTAAAGTGAACTATCCCTTTAACCTAATATTTGTAAAATTTAGTTTTTTTATAGCAAATTTTTGTTGACTAAGGACCAGAATCTTTTGCAAAGCATAAATGGAAAATGACTGCATTTATGTAGCACTTTCAACAGTCCTGTGGCCACCAAAGTGCTTTACATTTTGCCTCGAATTCACCCATTCATTCACCAATGGCAGTGTCAGCCATGCAAGGCACCATCCAGCTCGTCGGGAGCTGCTCATGGACCCCTCGACACTTGGTCAGGTGGAACCGGGGATAGGACCACCAACCTTTTGGTTTGTAGACAACCTACATGAACCACTGAGCCACTGCCACCCCTAATAACAATATGCAAGTTGTCGAACGAGATCATATCATGTGACAAATTTTTGGATTATATAATCCTACCTTTATCTGCAGAGTTAATTTAGGGTTTGGCTGAAAAAATCTGCTGATCTATTCCACCATTATGGCAATGCATTCTCATTCAGACATGCACCATGGTTCCCATGGCAATGTCAGCTTTCATTTGCTCTTAACTTATGCATGTTTGCATGCATTCTGGCTCCATTTCTTCTCCCTGGGCAGCTTTCACTTTTATGACTGATTAGCCAAACTGATTTCATATTCCGTCTTGTGTCTGAGACGTTCAGACATCCCATCAACTGCAATCAAACAGAGAGGTAGAATTGATGGACAGGAAAGAGACGCAGAGACCCTAAGGATTTGAATGTTCTGCCCTCCTCTAAACTGATCAGATGCTTGTGGATAGGCAAATGTATTCACTGTCATCTATATTTCAGCACCATACAGATATTCTGGAAGTTCTCTTAGGAAACCTAGAAATCTGGTCAATTACATTTGAGGTCATGCCTTTCAACTTTCTACTATCTATGCTTACTGAGTTTCTTTGAGGGAAACCGTCATCTCCAACAAAGGGACGGTTTGGGTCTAGTTATTGCATTTCATTTTTCTGTGCACTGCGCGGTTGTTATTGTCCATTCTCACTGCAAAGGTCAACTTATTCCCATGCGCTTTCTATGCATTATCTATTCCCATAGTGTTCTCATTTATGTTTCGATTAAATTGACTCTATTTGACATGATGTATATTGTATAATCAATACTGCACAAACTGCAAGCGTGCAGCTGTGAGATTCATTGCTAATGGTTACTCTTAAAGGGCATATTGCAGGTTAGAGGACCCAACGAGTCAATGCATAGAAAAACAATGTAGGAACTAGATTTTCTTTAAAATATACGTATAAACACGCCACAGAAGCTTCTGCAGTCGTTTTTGTGAGAAAATTTTACTTCCGCGTCTGAAAATGGGCGTGGCGGGCGTGACGCAATGAGCGGGAGAGCGGTCGATTCACACAACAGGAAAACAATGAATCGCAATGACATTTCGGACGCTGAGGAAATACTCGTATGACGGATCAAGCCATAAAGTTATGAGCCTGCTATGCTAAAGAGATCAGGGACAGGCCAGGATAATGTCAGACAGAATGGTCAGAGAAAAATTGAGCTGTGATGTGAGGAGAACCAGTGGAGAACAGGACAGGTGCCTTTTAGGTGAGAGACGTACTTATAGTATACACGTTCGCTAACGATATACACTGTGCTCACAATATTGTACAGATTATTATGATCCTATAACAGGCCAGCAGACATTAGTATGTTTAGGGTAGATTTATATACTATAATAAATGTATAAAAACTTTACTTGAGTATATTTCTATACTAAAAGCATAGGCTATACTCGGGTAAATTTTTAATACATATTTTTCACCTTGGTTATAACATAAACAGAACATTAAAGGTTTGAGTATTTAAACAACCAATTTTGTTTTTCAATTACAAGTTTTATTTAGGGCATGACATGACTAAGTTACCTATATAACACTATTTGATGCCATTGGTAGTATACGACGATCAATATTCTTGCTTCGGCATACCATGTTGAACTCCATCATATTGCCGGGATGCTAATCATTTGATCTGAAGTGAACGCTACACACGACCGTGTTTTCCGAGCCGAGAGGAGAAATCCCGTCTCTTCACCTGCTCAAACCGCACCAGGAACGAAAGATAGGCTATATAGCACAGTCACTTTTATTGTAATGGAAACTTGTGGACTCGATCTTGAAGTCCTGACAGGCTGGAGTTTTTGCAATCTCCACAAACACAATATTTATCATGACGATGATAAATTAAAATGCAAAAACTAACGATAGCACACTGACTGACGAGCGCTCTCACTGAACACCAGCCTGCTCTCACTGAGCCGAGGCTGCGGCTCCCTGCTATGACGTCAAATGACGCGACGTTGAAAAAAAAGCCGTTTTTACTAGCAGTCCAAGAAACGCTCACTTTATCTTCTAAATTAGTGCCCTTATGTTGTTTTAAAACATTTTAAATCCTGCATTAACTTTTCATATGGTATTTTCATACAAGGTTATCTATAAATTTCGATTTTTTTTTTACCTGCAATATGCTCTTTAAGGGTGCACATTTCATCAGTGTCGGACACAGAGCTTATGATGGAGGAATAAATCATTTGAGAATGGTTTAAAGGGATAGCTCACCCTAAAACAAGAATCCAATCCCATATTTTGTTCTTTTTTTTTTCTTTTTTTTTTTTGTGAAGCACAAATATGTTTAAAGAATTGGTGTGCAGCTCTTTCCAAAAAATGAAGAAATGAAGTTTGCCCCTTGTTTACTTTGCAGTTTTGTGTTTGTAACAGACCAGAATGTAAGTAATTATTCACTGATAAAATTCCTTTTAGAATCATTGATGATACTGATGGCTAGGCCTGTCACAATAGTAAATAAATAAATTAATCATACGATAAAAAATGAGCTCGATAATTTTTCCAGCCGTGATAATTTCCATTTGCATGCTTGTTTGTTCTCTCTCTCTCTGTTTGTCTCTCTCTCTCTCTCTCTCTCTCTCTCTCTCTCTCTCTCTCTCTCTCTCTCTCTCTCTCTCTCTCTCTCTCTCTCTCTCTCTCTCTCTCTCTCTCTCTCTCTCTCTCTATTCCTTAGCGTAAATAGAGCTTAGACTCTAAAACTTAAACTAGCATTTCTAAACTCTTGCTTCCAGTGTTGTAGTCGAGACCACCTCACTCGAGTCCGAGTCGAGACCGAGACCAGAGAGAGTCGAGTCCGAGTCAAGACCGAGTCCATATAGAGTCGATTCCAAGTCGAGTCCGAGACCAGAGACGGTCGAGTCCGAGTCGAGACCGAGACCAGTGAGGGTTGATAACCTAATTTACTTTTATTTACTTAGAGAAATCCTTTTTTTTTATTTTACTGAATTTACTTAGAGTTTAAAAAATATGATCAGTTTAGGGTAAAAAGGCCACATAGTAGGTGGTGTTAAAAGTAATTACAATTTGTCATGCTCAGTTGTGCACTAGAAAATCACCAATCACTGGGCGTGTCAATCAATTTAAAGAAATATTTTATTAACATACATTAATAATCATGAAAAATATTTTGAATTGAACTCGAGTGGACTCGGGAATAAGTCTGAGTCCTAAAAAAATAATTTTCGATTACGAGTTAATTCCGAGTCCAAATGCACACGAGTCCATGACAAGACCAAGACCATTAAAATATGGTCTCGAGACGAGTCCGAGTCTCGAGTACTACATCACTGCTTGCTTCTTAAACAGATGAAAGTCAATAAAATCAACATGTGGAAAGATATCATGTACTGTTGGAATGAGAAGAGACAGCGCCATTGTGTAAAGATTAACTAATACAGTGGACTTGCCGTAATATGAAAGTTCTGATATAAACAGTCCTACTACTTACAATGGGCATACTCTGCACGAGAGTTGAGCAATGGCCAATGACAGCAGCAGTAAAAGTCATAGAATTGTGTACGAGTACACTTGTACAATATCATATGAATTTGCTGACTTGGTCAATTGTATGAATTATTACTCCTTCGACATGACAATTTATTAGGGGTTCTTACTGATGGGGCAGTGTGGTGTGTAAAAAAAAAAGTTTAAGAAACATCAAATGCTGTGCAAAATGTAACTGCAGTAATGTTCAATCAACCAACACAGACATACTATTGGAAATGTTTACCTTTGAAGCTTTTTGTCTTCTCCGTATATGCACAAGATTGCTGAATTTGTCCCTCTCCACAAAGACAGATTTAACAAACCCTTGACAGCACTTCTTTTTCAGCTGAAACAAAGAGAAACATGTTGAGACAGAGTGTTAAAAAATTATCTGTCTACAAAATATTTGAGAGAAGGACATAAAGGAAAGTAACTGTAATAACACATAAAATAAGAATATGATTTTTAAAGCAAATAAGTTATAACTAAACGTGTTCAACATTACCTGTGAAGGACTTGTTCAGCCTCCCATTAGCTTTTGCGAGAGATGGCCTCTTAAAATTTGAATTAAAGGTTGTTGTGGGAGATGGAGGGGGGGGGGGGTGATCTGTAAATAACAGCAAGACAGAAAAAATATTGAATAACAATTACATTACAAAAAGGTATTAAAGTCATGGTAAGTGCTGTGACTCTTGTGGTAACACCATGGCAAGTGTATGGTGAGGTACTGTGCTTTAACTATGAATACCACAGTAAATCTACTGTGTATGTGTTGTGGTTGCTTTAACTACAAATACCACAGTAAAACATCTCGATTAATGATGTAACTCATTTAGGGAATGAGTGTTTCGTAAGCTAGCTTACGCTACGAGAATACTGAAGCCAAAAAGTATCCTTATAAGTTGTATTAACATATTTGCTGGAGCGAGCAGACCTAAACGAGACAGCTCGCATGCCTATTGGCTGCTCTGCAGCAACTGCTGCAACCAGAGGGACTGCTCGTTATGTAAGCACCAATGAGGGCACTGGCGCCCTCAGTCGTCACATCCTATGCAAATGGGTGTGGGTTATACCTATATAAGCCAGAGCTCGATAGGATGAACCGAAACCAGATGGTAGCACAAGCACAGCAGGGTTACACAACACTCGTTCCCTCTTCTAGAGATAATAAAGGTTACGTTAGTAACTGAGACGTTCTCTTACGAGAGTACTCTCGTGTTGCTGGAGCCCAATTTTAAATGCCGTGAATGCTAAATCTACCACATGTTTGATTAGAGTTGGAGATAAACTGTGCAGAACAGTCGATCGGCAGGAGCAGGGTTGGGCACCCCTGCCATAGACAGTAAAAAAAATGGATCAATGGAAGAAAAAGAAATGGAATGAAATCATTTCCTTCCGAATCTTGCAGAGACAGAGAACGTGAGCTGGAGCTGCACTGTAAAAAATTTCTTGTCAAATTAACAGTAACTTACTGGCAACAATTATCCAGTACTTGCTGTATTTCATTTAACAGTAAAATTACCGTAACACTAACTACAGTACTGTTAAGCATACTGCAAATTAAATAACATTATTTTACTGTAATTTCTTACCATATTAAAGTACAGAATTACACTGTTAATTTTTAATAATACTGTATAGTATGAAATGTTATTGTATTTATTTTATAGTGCTACTGTGTAACCTGTAGAAAATCCGTAGAAATATTATTTTAACTGTTAATGGGAAATAGAAAAAAGAACAATTGAAGCTTTAACTGCACAAGGTTTATTGTGTATTTTCAAACACATTAGTACATTTACATAATATACATTTAAATACATTAATACAATTAAATACATTAATAATAAAAATGTAATATAATACAATAAAAATCATGCATGACAATCATGAACAATTATGCATAAATACATGCAAAAATTATCATGAACAGGTAAAATAGAAAAGATTAAAGGGGTCAATCTATCTGATCAATCTATTAGAAAGATAGTTCATAACAACTCATCCACCCACTCCCTGCTGGGGTAAAACAGCTTAAACTAGTCTAAGATTGTCTATTGGTTTGAGATAGACTGTCTAACTGGTCAGTTGCTGATTTTAAAGGGTTTTTGGCTGCTTTCTATCTAAGGGACCAGATTTGCAGGGCTGGGAGACACATATAAACTAGCTTTGACAAGTAAACCACCAATCCAGATGAGTATTACAAAATGACAAGTTATCCAGTGTCCTTTAAAAAAACTAAACTAAACACAAAACAACCTCATCATGCACATGTGCCATGAAAAACTTGCATTACGGTATTAATAATCATTTATATGCAGACTTATGTTCTAACTTTTGCAATAGGAAGTTTTCTATCCAAGCTTTTATGCAATTAAACCTTAAACTGTACAACAACATTTATTTTCACACAACAATTCTTAACAACTTGCAGATAGACAAAATTCACAGATGGATAATAATCTGTTTAAAATGTTCTCAGTGGGTCAGTACTGGACCAAGGTATAGTAGTAGTAGTTAGATAAATAGAATAATTAGATTAGATTTACAATTCATCGGTCATCAAGATGGATAGGGGTCTTCTTAACATGCACAGCTCACACCTGTGGAAAAGGAGAACAGACAAGACAGTTAAAATACAGTACGTTTTTGTTGTTGTTGTTTTGGCTAAACAGCAAAAACAGACAAAATGATGTCTAAAGTGTAATTCACTTAATACTAAAATCTTGTTTGTTGGACTGTTGTTTAAAATCAATTGTTAAAGTATGTTCATTATGTCCTCGGTTGTATGCTGTGTAATATAATACAATGCTATACTGTTCAGTGTTGTGCATATGTTTATGCCACAAGAGGGCACTAAAGTATAGGCTATGGAGGATGCGTTTGTATTATTATTATGTTTGTCCAAGTTGATTTACCGTAGTTAAGAGGATCATATTACTGAGAGAATATTCATTGCTCTCTGTGCTGTTCGACCGTGAGACTGATGTGTCAACAGCTGAAATAAATATGCCAAGAACGGCTAAAGATAACTCATCTCTATCGTCCACTCTTTTCTTTTGAATGCAACGCAAGCTGAAACATAACTCAACATCACGTGAAAACGTAGGTTAAATCTTGCTTGTGTGATACATGACTTAAAAAAAGATTGACAAGGCATCGTTCCCTTCAAATGAGTAGGCTACATGTCAGTTTACACATAGTTAAAAAAAAAAAAAAAAAAAAATGATATTATAGTCACACTTTGTATTTTGGACAAAAATACACCTGGGCGCTTTCCGTGGTCCATCAGTTATCACTGAGGTAGCAGTAACGTTAACGTTAAATGGCGGAACGCCAGGTCAGGATTTACACGAAAATAAGCGTGAAAAAATCAATAAGAGGAATCGGCACTTTAATTTTATAACAATAAATCCGAATCCTAACCTTGGATGTCCGATTTCAGGATACATTTATCGATTAGCAATTCCTAACCCCTGTAAGTCATAAAATAATGAACGTGCAGGCGCTTCCACCGACTTAACGTGGTAAATAACAAAATGATTAGACCATTTTGACCGTATAAGAGGTTACATATGAAATATATGTCAATAAAATCACATTTAATCAAGTAAGGCTATCAACATAAAAGAAATCCGCGTCTGACTTATACAGACGTAGAACATTCCGCGGCCACTTCTTTCTAACGTTAACGTAAGTAACTCATATGGTTTGCATAAAAATATGAATTACTAACCAATATGGCGAAAACGTTGCCGACCGACAGCGACGCGATGCACGGCCTGCGTGTTCTTACAGAGGGAAGGGAACTGAAGAGTTCTTCATAAAATGGCAGCTTGTTGTGGTTATTTTTCGCGGTCATTTCGTACTAATGTATTTGAATTTACAGTAATATCCCAAATGGCTACATTGAAGAGTAGCCTATCATATACATATTATATTAAAATGTCTAGAATATATTAAATTGAATATAGAAATCGTGGTCAGCTATTCTAAATAACTTTAAAGTTACTAGCTAGAATCCGTTTGCATACACATTATAAGAATTATTACTTACCAGATGAAGAAGTTGCAGGTCGGCAGAAAAGACAGCAGCACCACTGACACGACAGAGAAACTCTTCCAAAGTCAAATATGCTCTCATGCACACCCCACTGACATAAATTATGTCATAAATTATGACTGTTAATGGTCAACCAGTGCTACATTTTTATTTTAAATGTAAGAATAACATTAGTAGGCTAGCAATTTTACCCGTGGAACTGTGTGTGGTGTTTTTCGCGGTCAATTGCACTGCTGTATTTAGATTAACAGTAACTGATAATTTCCCAGAATGCATTGCAATTCTACAGTAACATACTGTCAACTGTGTGCACAGTACATAACTGTTGAAAAAACAATTTAATACTGTGAAAACAACTAAATCTACTGTAACTTACTGTACATAGATTATACAGTAAGAAACTGTTGAGAAAAACAGTATAATCCTGTGAAAACAACAGAAATCATTTACAGTGTGTCTGAGCTAGCAGCAGAAGCAACTTTATGATTCTCTATGGACTTCTCCCTTGACTTTATGCCTCCATGTCCCCCCGATTGCCCGCGAGCTTCTCCTCCTGTCTATACTGTAATTTCTCTACTGTGAGACAGAGTTGCGAGTTATGATGCAATCGTTAGCCTATTTTTACAAAAAAAAAAAAAACTACTACGGGGCCATAACAAACAATCTATAGTCTTTTCAAAACAAATTGCGTTTTAAGTATTATTTTAGTGCAATCCTATTTGAAAAAATTATTCCATGCATAAAATATAAATAATATTATATGAATACCATAATTTAGACTTAAATCTCATCCAATCCGCCAACTCCAATGCAAAAAGTCAGATGTGACACTTTCTACAGCAGTTATATTGTGAGCGTAACAGTTTAGCACAGATGACATGGCCTATAAGAAACTGGTTCAGTGCACAGAAACATTGACCTCATCCCCTCCAGTTAATCTGACGATTGCACTTGTGTAGCATGCTGGCCTCCATGGGACCATATCTATTTTCTCTCAGCACTTTGAAACCAATCTGGAGCGAGGGATATCGAAAACATTGGCCCTACTACGTCCCCTGGGGAGACCTGGCAACCATGTTCTCCTCAGACTGACAGCCAAAAAGTAAATTTAGCTTTCTTTGATGTTAGACTTGTTGCCACTGTATGCTAGCACCCTCAAGATGTGCCCCCGATTGAATAGAAGTGTCTCTTTTGATGCCGTTGGTGACAGTAAGTCAATTGATGAATTGAAGAATGTTGCAAAGTGAACCTATTAGATGCATTATTTAGACATGTAATGATCATTCTTTAAGCTGGCCACCTTTACTTGTCGTCTAAATCATTTGTGGAACAACCAAAAGATAACAGATCCATGTAGGTAAAAAGGACAAAGTAAGTCCAAGCATTGCTAAGTAGCCAAATCTCCCCGTACACTGACTATTTGTAATGCCATTAATGTGACTTGTTTCACAGGACGAAACTCTGCAATCGGTTTTTGCTTGGAGCCTGGTATTTAATATTGAATGTGTCTTCACTGGCTTTTAGGTCCAGCCAGCTTTACTCTCACCTTAAACCCCATATCAAACAGCCACAGCTGTAGCAGAGCCCCAAGTCACATCTTCCTAATTCAATTCAACGGCTTGTCACTGTGGGCAATGCTAGATAGAACATTATGTGAAAGGATCAACCTTTTCACTCTGTATTAGAAGAGAGGTTTTATCATTTATTTTTGACTTTGCCAGGAAAATAAATTAATCAAACTCTCCCAGCCTTATTTCCACAGCCGTCAGGGTTTTCCACTTATCCAATTAATAATCCAGTTATGTTTCTTCAGACGCAGACAATGCAATTATTATTAAAAAAGGAAATGGAGGGGCCAAACAGTTATAGCATTCTTCTAAAGTAAATCTTGGCTATATTATAACTAACTTTATCCACCTGAAAAAAGTGCACTACTTAAAGCATCATGCACTAATGAATATTATTTCCATTCCATCGCAAAATGTAACTATAAAGTGAGCCAGCTCTTTATATAAAGTTCGATGTAAGTACTGTATGTCCAACTTTATCTGCACACATAGTAAAGTTGTAAGACAAAATATAGCTCTATATGCTCTATGAATCATTGCTAAATAAAAACAATATTATAAGCCAGAGACTGTAAGGCTTGAAGATATTAAAATAATACTGCTTTGAAACTATGTGAAAATGTATTGCGAAAAGTGCTATACAAATAGAGTTTGAGTTGAGTTCCAAAACCTGGAAAGATGCCTTTTTCTGATCAAACTCTATAGCAGCATTGGATCCTTACTAAATATTTAGGTAACACTTTATAATAACTGCACGCTAATAATCATTAGTTAAGCATGAGTAAACAGTTAATTCATCATTTGTAAAACATTAATAGACGTTAATAAGCAGTTTATAACTACAGCTATAAATGCTTTTTTCTTGATTTATAAGCATATCTATAATGGGTTTAATAATTGTATTTTCATACTTTGTTAATGATCAATTAATAATTTCTAAAAGAAGTATAGCATTATTTACAAACCAGTTGTTTAAGAGTTGTCAGTCATTCATAAGATCACTTAGAAAGTGTAAGTAAATATAGTAAATACAGGTAGTTATAAAGCATTTAGTGGTTAGTTAACTATTTTTGTGAGCTAATCTAAAGTGAGGACTATTCATGCTTTGTAAAGCATTTAATAAAGGCGATTTAAAGGCTCATCAATCTTCTAAACAGTAAAAAGTAACAAACACAACGCAGTGATACAGAACATAAAAATATTTAACAGCCTTTAAAAATGCTTTACAAGGCATGAATAGTCCTCACTTTAGATGAGCTCACGAACATAGTCAACTGACCACTAATAAATGCTTTATAACTACCCAAATTAACCCTGAATTACAGCATTGATACATTTTTTAATAAAGCATTTATTAAGTAACCATCACTATATGTCTGAATGATAAGCTGTATGAATGTACATTTAAATAGTTTATTAATCATTTACTTACACGCTCTAAGTAATCTTATGAACCATTGACAACTCTCAAAGAACTGGTTCATAAAAATTGCAATTCTTCATTTAGAAATGATAAATTGATCATTAATAAAGGATGAAAATACAATTATTTAACAAATTATAGATACGCTTTTAAATTAAGAAGAAAACATTTATAGCTGTATTTATAAACTGCTTATTAATGTCTATTAATGCTTTATGAATGATGCATTAATGGTTTTCTCATACTTAACTAATTATTATTAGCGTGTAGTTATTATATTTATTTATGTAATACTTATAATTCATATGTAATGTTTTGTTAATTTTAGTTAAGATTTGTATCTCACCTCATCTGCCATCTTGGATTAAGTGTTTAGTGATTACAATATATTACAATTATTTATATTTGTTCAAGCATATATAAATGTGTGATGAACACTGTTTATAGGATGCCGCTCATACTAGTCAGTAAAAAAACCCTTACATTTGGAGTATTTATTATTATTATTTATTATTATTTTACCAATAGTGACATGAAATCAGTCAGCTATAACTTCTTACTCAGTCTTTAAGAGATACTCTATTCAGGCTAATGTGAATAATTCTATTCACATACGTCATGTGGTGCATCACAAGCTGCATATGGTTGTGGGAGCATTCAATCTTGTGTGGTAATGGGGCTCTTCAGTCAGGGAGGAGGCTCAAATCATGGTTTGGCAAATCCGCACCAGCATATCAGACATCTGTCACTCCTAGCGGAGCCGTTCCTGGCAGCATCTCTAGCAGATATCGGAAAATGTCTTCGACATGCGCGACTTAGCCACAGAATTTATCCTCCACCTCATGTGGCCAACCATAGATCAGCCAGAACTTTTATTAAGCTATAGCAAAAATATTGGCTTGCAACACTCACTGTGAGATGAGGCGACAGACCGGGCAACACTGTTAATCATTGTGTGAGAAAAGAAAAAAAAAAATGTATGATGGGGACATTTAGGATGATTTTGATATTTGATGGCACAGAATTTTATAAAGAAATAATGAAAAAAAAATTATATTAAATCTTTATCTTAGATGCTGTCATTTGTTAATAATGTACTTTTTATTATTTGTGGCAATATACTAAAACGCATGTGCTTGAACTACAATTACGTAAGAAAACATACTAATTAGATAATGTGATGTCACAACATTTGTCTACCAAAAGATAGTCTATTAGCATTTAAGAGTATGGATGATGAGTGGTTGTGACCTTTGCTCTTTTCTAAAGGTCAGCTGATTGTATTAATTACCAGTGGACCATCAGATCCAAAGTATTGACCTTAGAATATATTCTGTAAACATGTTGTGGTGTCTTGATGGGTGTCTCAAATTCACAATCCCAAGTTTTCAGCTCATTTCAGCTCAGTCAGTTCACTTTCCTTATCTGAACTCTCTACCTCCACACACCTTCATTCTTTCTACTGCTGTTAGCATTTCAACCACACCTCCAAACTCCCAAATGGTTTTGGCAGCTGCAGGAATGCACGAACGCCACAGCCCGAACCTTTGGGGTGATTAATAATAGAGTTTATTATTGCAGATTTGGCAAATCATTCAAGTGTTGGGGCACATTTCCAGTGGCAATGCCCTGTGTTGCGGCACGGGCAGTGACAGTGGTGAAATGTCAGCTGCAATATCTCTGGACCCTCATGAACAAAAAAAAAAAGAAGAAAAAAAGAAAAAGAAAAGCCTATCACTCAGAGAGTTGGCCTCACACAGACTACCTGCTGCTTTTAAATTCCAGCCAAAAAAGCCTTTGAACAGTTCTGTTTTGACAGTTGAATGTGGCCAAGCTTCTTAGCAGCTTCCTGTGTTTATTTCCCTGAGGTGGCAGAGGGAGAAAATGCAGATATTTTCAAGTCGTGTGATCTATTAAAGGGGCTATTAACCCTTTTTTATATATCTATATAAAATGCAATAAAGAACAAAAGGGGGAGGGAAGGATGGGTTAAAAACATAAGTGATTTGATATGTAGGAACACAAAAAGCTTTGGCACCCTCTGGTGTTAACTTTATTTTCTATGTTGATCCTGTTTTAGCACAGCCCTGCATGGCAAACAAAGACTCCCTGGTGTTGTAAAGCTATAGCTTGATTAAAAGCCCAACATAGTAATTCCCAGAAGCCCAGATCCACGTCTCAGACTTCACAGAGAATATGAAGACATGCTGCAGATATGAGCATGAATGAAAGGCTTTGAGAAAATACAAGGGGTTTTTGTAATGTGCCCTGAAATGGTTTCACATTTTTGGTAGGGTTCTAAAAGAGAAAGTGAAATCTGTATTTAGAGCACTTTCGTCATATATTCGTCATCACTAAACTTTTTTTTTTGGGGTATTTTTCACTAGCCACTCAAAATCCATTTTAACCAAGTGCTAAATATCATGCAATGGACCACTTGTTATTAACATTGCAAACCTAGTAAAGTTTATATGATAACACTTTACCATAAGGTCTCATTTGTTAACATAATGCTTTAACTAACATGAACTATCAATAAAGCAAACCATTTGTTGCAGTATTTATAATTTGTTTGTTAAAGGGGTCCTATTACGCTTTCCACTTTTTCAACTTTAGTCAGTGTTATGTTGCTGTTTGAGCATAAAAAAAGATCTGCAAGGTTAAAAAGGTCAAAGTCCACTGCAAAGGAAGATATTTTATTTAACAGAATCCCCTTTTCGAGAACTACAGCGAACGGCTCGTTTGGACTACAGCATGATTTTTCCAGATCTTATGAAGTCACAAAGTTCCTCATTTAGACAATCTGTGCCCATGGAATATGCAACAAAGGGGATGAGGCCTGGTTGAGCTGTTTTACTTAGAGTGATTGCAATTTATTTTAAACCCTGTTCCTGAACATTACATCTGGGGAGCGATATTTTTTTTCCTAGGATGGTAGAGGAAGACTCAGAAATGGTATTAAAGGTGCAATACCTAAGATTTTTGCATTAAAATATCCCAAAATCACAAGGCCAGTGTTATACATTTAGTAAAGATGATAACTCACAATATTCCATATGTTTCAAACAATATTTAAATCGCGAGAAAATTTAGATTTTAACCAAGGAAACGGGACGAGTGAGCAGGGGTGAGCTGGGAGTCGCCAATCGCGTCATATCCGCTTACCTCGGTTTCCGCTCGTACTACGTGTAGTCCTGGACAAATGCGGTAGTTGTGCGTTAGCGTCTATCAAACGACAGCTTGTTTCGCGCATTTGTTATGGAATGGAGCACAATTGTTCTTTTCATTTATTCTCGGAATGTGAACTGTTGTAAAGGGGGTCGCACACCGGACGAGAAGCGCCGCGCCACGTTTAGGACAACTCCACAGTAACGTTATCGAACACCGGACGCGCACTTTCTCATCAGTGTATGGCCAGCAATATTGTTATGTGTAATGACAGAAAATGAAGATAATGTCTGTTCTATGTCTGTTCTATGCTATGATTGTACTGTACAATTAAATACAATCGTGCTGAGTCTGCATTCTGAAAACTTTACCTCAAATCATCCGTTCACGAATCTCACCTGAAAAATCTAATAATAACATCAGCAATTGTCATTCAAGCAGCTGATTTCTGTAAATCACTGCAAAACTAAATGTATATTGCAGCATAGGGCAAAGTCAGGATCCAATAGCAACGGTTTGAGACAAAAATAATTAAAATTTTATATAAAACTGTGTAAATGGCGCTCTGTGGCGCAGCAGGATTTTGAACACCGTTGCTGGGCGCCGCGGACAGACGCCGAATGGCGCTGCCGGTATGTGTAACGTTACACTTATAGATAATAATGTGTTCGAATAATTATGTGGTGCGACGCGGCGCTGCAGCTTCTCGTCCGGTGTGCGATCCCCTTAACGTTAATTTTGTGAAACTGTAGCTGTGGTTGAATACTTACACGACATGAAAAGATGTGTCAAATGTACATTAAATTGATTTTTTATTTTTATAAAGTTACCAAGGAGGACCAGCCACGTCAAATCCTTGCAAGAGACCTGCCCCTTCAAACCCTCTCCACCATAGCTTCGTCTAGTGACTCGTACAGTAACGTCTGTGATAACTAATTTACTTTTAAACCTTACTTTTCTTGCGTGGTTATTTCAGTTTAATGAAAAACAAGCATGTCATTAAACGCAACGTTTATAGAAATCGAACTTTACCTCATCCATGACAACTAATTTTCGATTCCCGTCTGACTGATTTATCCACGGTGGAGTTGAAAACAACAGTTCCCATCATTCCGCGTTTCTCCACGTCATCATCAAGCAAAGCCATTGTTGTTGTTTTGAATGTAGCGCCCTCTAGCGGCATCTAAATCTTAGGTATTGCAGCTTTAACCCCAGTGACGGGTAGGTTTAGGGATGGGGTTGGGGTAGGTCATATATTTATATATATAGTAATGTAACGTTAAGTCAATGGTGTTCATAAACACGCTGAAAAGCGATTATGTGTGTTGATAGCACGCCAAAAATGGAAATAGGAATTGCCGTGTCATACATACGCCATTTTATGAGATCAGTCTGCGTTTGTTAACATTGTCAGGGTCTGAATCAGGCTCGAATTGGTTTGAAATTGACGCCATCATTTATATTTACACTAGAGAAGAAGTCACAGTTATGGAAGGGCATGAGATTTGCCAAACAGGCTTAGCGATCCCAATCACAATACACTTGGCCTGCAAACCAATCACAGCACATTTCGTATCCTGGAAGGATTTTGTTTTGAAGAATCAATCATGAAAACATATTCTAGTACACCCCAAAAACAAAATCAGGACTTTATAAAAGGAAATAATTGGACCCCATTTTTAATGTTAGTTAATACAAATTGAATCATTCATTGTCATTCACAGTGCATTAACTAATCATAAGAAATACAACCTTTGAGCAGATAGGAAGACGTTTAAACACAGAACATGAAGATTCAAATGGGTCACTTTTCCAACAATCCAACAGGTTGAGATCCATACAAAGAAGAAACACACCATATTGTTAACGATACATGACAAAGACAGCCCATTCTCACCCCCAAGGCGTCACTTAACTGACGCCTTGGGAAGCATTTGGACATGCTTCAATATCTGACGCTTTAGGCGCCCTTTAGCGTCAGTTAGATGACGCCCTAGGATCGCGTGTACCCTACCCCCACCCCACACCTAAACCTAACCGCGTCCTCTAACTGACGCTTTCCTTTAGCGTCAGTTAGATGACGCCGTAGGATCGCGTCCAAAACGTCAAATATTGAAGCATGGTCAAAGGTGACGCCTTGGGGTGAGAATGCGTTGACAAAGAGTGCAGTAAACTAATTAATGCTGCTAATTTAAATGATATTTCTTGTAGTTTCAATTCACCAACAGAAGTTTCCCCAGCTAGGATGACTTCCGCTTCAGAGAACCCTGAAAATGTGGCATGGGTCCATTTTGCATCAGGAACATTTAACACTAGAAGTGCCAGAATTCCAAAACTACTAGAACGGCCACAAACGGTCATTTTGACCGTTAGATTCAAAACAGTGTTGATGAATAATTTTCGTAATTATTTTTGTCAACCACATTTTTTCAAAGACGAAAACGAGACGATAACTAAATAAAAACTAGGTTTGAATGACAAAAACTATGACGAAAATGTTAGATAGTGACGATTTGCGACGCGGTCAAGGCTATAATAATAGGACTCGCAGAACTAGTGAACAGCCCATGCAGCAAAACAAACAGCGCAGGACAGGGCAGAACATCTGGATCCGCCGTGTCTGATGATAGCAGCCGTCTCTTTTTGCTTGATGTGGACTCTGACTCTGAATCACTCTCTGATGAGGAGGAAATGTTAACTTGCACCCAGGAAACGTCGCTGTCACTTTCCACCTCCGATTGTTCCCCTGCATCCGAATTATAGATAACTGTAGTCCGGTTTTATTTGCTTATTTCTGATCAACAACTAATGTAGAAATTATTATATAGCAAACACCGCTACAGAGGTGACCGGACGGACCATTCTGTTCACAGTTGAGAGAGAACACGATCAACCGCGGGATATTTAACAAAAAAATACCGCAAAATTCAGTGCGGTCAATATGACCGTCTATGGCCGAAATAGGTAAATATGTTCATTTTTTTTTGTTTTGCCTTACGTTTACATAACTTAATTTATATGAAAAGCATTTTAAATGAAAATACAGACAATTTTAGGAAAAGTCAGGTACCAGCAGGATTTTATTATTTTTTTCAACAAAGTTATTATAGATATAAAATTCAAAACGGTCAAAATGACCGTTGTGGCAGTTCTAGTGTTAAATGAATTTGCTGTCATTATTTTCAGTGCAGACATGCCCATTTCTGTGTAAGTTAGGCTTATTATAGTTAGGGCATTTAAGTAAGCTTGGTGAGGTCAATGTTAAAATAATTCAGATATAGCGCGTTCAGTTCAAAAACGCCATCCGCAGGCACAATTTCTTGAATTTGAGTTTTAAAAGTGCATGTAAACGCACTTGAGTATTATAGCAGTGTGCTTGTAGATTGCTTACATCTGTTCTCCTCGGTCTCATGCTCTCGTAGACCGAGGCTAATTATTATTTGTCAGAACACAGCACGCTTGTACAGACCACTGCCCTGTGCCCATTCAAGGTGATCGCAAGCTGCATTTAATTGGTGGATGGTGAGCATGTCTCTGGACCGACTGCTGAGAGCAGCATGTGATATGGCTCTGCCACGTTTGCCCTGTCAACCGCGCCATTCAAAATGTTCCCCAACAGCACCAAGTTTTCATCTTTCAGTTCCTGGGTGGCATTCATCAACCTCTAAACGAGAGGACTCGACACGCCGCTGACTGATGTGATATTTCAAGCAGCGACTGTGGGCTGGATGCGACCCTGCACCACCAACAACCAGTGCCAGGCAGCATGTGGAGATCACAAATTCTCCAGCTTAGTGGCTGTAATTTCAACATTTAATGAGTCCAGTTTTAGTCCAGCTGCATAAGTACCTCCAAAAGTGAGGAATGAATCCTCCTGGAGTTCTCCCATGAAGCTCCCCGGGAGATGCACAGCACAAATTACCCCATTAATATCTCCAAACTATACACATAGGGATCGGAATGAAATAATCCTTTAGAGAATATAAATTCACCCCCAGGTGAGCAGCATTGGGCATTTATATGTTCCCCCATCTGGTTCCATTACCTCTCGAGTGCAGCCACCGTAGGGCTGTATGTGGGGAAGGAGAACCGTGTCATTTTATCAATAAAGACCGGGCAATTGATCAGCCCTCTCCAGGGGATGTGGTCTGACGTGCTTTGACGGAACACTGTAAACGGAGAGAAAAAGAAACATGCCAATGTTACCTTGGCTCATTTAATGAGTATTGATCATAAATAAATAAATAAACTAAATTCTGTGAAAACCATTAATATTCATAGACCTAGCATCATTATGATGCCCACAGTTGACACTTGACTCTGTACGCTGGTCTCCTGGTGATCATTAGATAGTTGCTGTTGAACAGTTGACAGGAACAACAACATTGAGAGTATTTATTCACAAGTCTAGCCTTTTTTGTGGCTCCCTTAATTGTTTTCATCTCAAAGATGCATAGTGCCTTATCTCTGCTGGTAGAGGGAACTTACAAATGGGAAAGAAAGCCTACAAGCCCATTTGCCCTTTTGGTTTATGCCCTTTATGATGACACTTTTGGCTGAAGAGATGAGTTCAAACTGTGTTATTCTGCTAACGAATGAGGGATCTTGGAATGAGTCAAAATGTGGGATCATGCAGGGAAGGAAAGTCTTTTGAATCTACTGAATAATGAATAATGTTACTGCCAAAGAAAATGTAAGTTGTATCATTACAACAGACTGATCTCATGAAATGGCATATGTATGACACGCCAATTCGTATTTCCATTTTTGGCGTGCTATCAACACGCATAATCGCTTTTCAGCGTGTTTTATGAACACCGTTGACTTAACGTTATTACTGTACTGTATATATAAATATATGACCTACCCAAACCCTGTCCCTAAAGCTATCCGTCACTGGGGTTAAAGGTACAATATGCAAGAGTTTTCGCCACCAGGGGTCGCTAACCTCTTACAATAACAAAGGCATAAATTAATGACGTAGATTCTGCATTAAGCGGAATTATGGATCTTGTCGTCAAGTTGATGGATCTTTTATGGATGAGTGAATATGGTGATGTTTTTAACATGACTGTTAGTATGAAGCAGAACGCGACTGCTAGACGTATACCAGCGCCACACGCAACGCGAGTCCCGCGGATATAAAGGAATAAGAACATTCATTCTACCGAACTACACACTGAATTACTCACATAGGTCAGTTTATTAGAGGAATTAAACTTGAGGTAACGCAACGCTGCTTCACTTGCTCTAACAGTTTCACTATTCCACTAAACAGCATTTGTGTGTGTTGAATGTTGTTAGGTAGGTTGTTTGTTGGCTGTATGAGACTAAGCTAGATTAACATTAGAGAATAAGATCATATTCTAACATTTCATCATGTTGAACTATATAACATTGATTAGTTTTACATACATTAATTTGCTCACCTGTTTGCTCAAGTAACATGCAACACTCGCGTCTCTGTCAAGTCAAAGTTAGTTTGCGATGTTGAAAAAAACGAAGATGTTGATCTTCGCTTTAGTCCTCTTTTTGTCTCAAAATCTGCTTGCCATGGTCCGTAATGTTTGAACAAAACCCTGCTAGGGACGCTCATGCTGTTGTGCACGCATAACGGACATAACCCACCCAGTTGTTCACGTCTGTCGCCATGGTTACGAGGTCAAACCTGGCGGAAACCGAGGGGAACTTCGGATGACGTCATTGACTGGCGACTCGTCACCCCTGCTCACACGTCCCGTTTCCTTGGTTAAAAATCGCAATTTTCTCACGATTTACAAATAGTTGGAAACATTTGGGATATTGTAAGTAATCATTCAATTAAAAAATATATATAACATTGGCCGATTGGTTTTTGGATATTTTACTGTAAAAATCCTGCATATTGTACCTTTATGAGTCTTCTCCTACCATCCTAGGAAAAAAAAAATATCATTCCCCAGGTGTAGATCTACATTTTGCTTCGTTTCGCTCGGACATTTAATTACGTGTAGCTACATACGCACGGAATCACTTTATGCAAAAGTCATGATGTCATGTTGATTACAAGATTAAATTCAAAAACTTTGAAAATGGGATTATGAGTCAAACAATTATAATAATAATGCCATACAACAAATTGGAGTATCTGGACCATGAACTACACGGCATATTTTTATTTTTTTTTAATTTTAGTGTTTTTTAATGGAAATTAATACTTTAATTCAGCAAGGATGTTCTTTTTTGTTATTTCTGTTCATCAAAGAATCCCGAAAAAAAATATCAGTTTTCAGAAAAAAAAGAACAGCATAGCGTTGCCCTCAGGCAACAGAAAGTTTTCTTAAGCCCTATGTTCAGTAAATTTTTCTTTAAATGATTGCAACCAATTAGAAAGTTTGAAAAAGTATCAAAGAACAGTCCAATAAGGTTTGGGAGTCACCATCAAGCACCATTTGAAGGTGGGAAGTCCTTTTCTGGCACATGGTCACAGGAGCACATGTTGTGAGTTGAAAGCAAGATTATGTGCTTTAGTGATCTTCTTTAAAATGACATTAACTGTATATAAAAAATATGTGTGTCTGTATGAAGGTGTAGAAAAGCCTTCTGGCAGGTTTTATTACAGTATGTTTTTTTTATTTTGCATGTTCACAAATTCAGTTTTTCTTTTTGTTGCCTCAAGGCAACGTTGTGCGATAAGGGGTACTTTTCACGGAGGTTTTGAACAATACTTTACAATGGCAAATAATGCGTTACACAAAGGAAAGATGCAGGGTTCCTGGGTACAAAGGAACACCCAAAGTCACCAAAGTGACACTGTTCCCACAATGTTGGGAGCATGACATTGTCCAAAATGTCTTGGTATGCTGAAGCATTAGGAGTTGCTTTCACTGGAGCTAAGGGGCCAAACTCTACCCCTGAAAAAACAACCCCACACCATAATCTCCCCTCCACAAAACTTTACACTTGTCACAATGCAGTCAGGCAAGAACCGTTCTCCTGGCAACCGCCAAACCCAGACTCGTCCATGAGATCGCCAGATAGAGACGCGTGATTTATCACTCAGAGAACCCGTCTCCACTGCTCTAGAGTCCAGTGGCGGCGTGCTTTATACCACTGCACCCAACGGTTTGCATTGCACTTGTTGATGTAAGGCTTGGATGCAGGTGCTCGGCCATGGAAACCCATTCCATGATGCTTGCTACGCACTGGTGTTCAGATAATCTGAAGGCCACATGAAGTTTGGAGGTCTGTAGCTATTGACACTGGAGAAAGTTGGCGACTTATGTGCATCTCAGCATGCGCTGACCCCGCTCTGGTTTGCTATTGTTCCCAAAGTGCTTCCACTTTGTTATAATACCACTAACAGTGACCGTGGAACATTTAGTAGTGAGGAAATTTCATAGGTAGCAACCTACCACAGTACCATGCTGAATTCCAGAGTGACCCATTCTTTCACAGATGTTTGTTGAATCATCTGCATGCTTACAGTAGCTGCTTTATTTTACAGAACTGTGGCCATGGAAGTGATTGGAACATCTGAATTCAATGATTTGAAGGGGTGTCCCAAAACTTTTGGCAATACAGTTTATATGGGGATGATTAGGATACATAAAGTACATGATGCATGACGACGCACTACATGATACAAACCTATGTCTCTATCAAATCAAATAGATTGATGAGTTTCAAGTGTTTTTCCCTTTGTACTTAAATTATTTTTTGACATTTTTGGAGAAAAAAAAAAGATTTTTGTATTGCTCTCTGAGAGTTGTATAATGACAATTTTCTCTGTGATTCTTTACCATTGTTGCACAACGTTGCCCTCGGGCAACAAAAAAAATATTTTGGGGTGGGGGGGGTCAGGGGAGGGACATTTTTCAATAAATCAATAAAATGTTCCTAAATGAGCCAAGAAATGATGTGGAATATTATTATTTTTTTCCATGTGCCATCAAAATGCATGCAGTAGAGGGTTAAAAAGCACAACATTTTTCAACATTGATAAAGTAATGTGGTGCAGTAGAAATAGCGAGAAGGCAAGTGTGGCTTTATTAACAATACTACAAACTTAGACAGGAACAGGATATAATGACTCAGAAACAGGATTCACGGATTCAGAAATCACCAACGTTAACACCATTGCTTACATTCAACAACTCACAGGCCCCATTTACACGAACGGAAAACGCAGATATTTCCCTGCGGTTTGGCCTCTTTTTTTTCACACGAAAACCCCATTTTTATCACAGAAAATGATTATTTCTAAAAACTCCGGCTAAAGTGGAGATATCTGAAAACGCTGGTTATGTGTTGTCTTGTGAACTGGGAGAAACGATGTTTTAGGTTTGCTCTTGTCGATTCTGAGGATTCTGATTGGCTTGCATTGCTTTATCCTTAACCCCTACACTGCCGCCAATAGGTTTGGCATAGTTATGATGGCACTCAACGGCATATTTATGCAGGTGTGTGAACGATGTTATTTTTGAAAACGGAGAGGGGGAAAATATTCGTTTTGCTAAATACCTGGCTTTGTGTAAACTTGGCCACAAAGACAGGGTAGAAACACAGGGCTTAAATAATCATGGACAAACGAGCTCATAAGATAACAAGGGAGCGTCGGGAATAACAAGAAACACCGGGAGAAATAACAGACAGGGAACCACTGATCATGAAATGACAAGAAAAACACAAAACCCACATTATGACAGATAATAATTAGAATTGTGAATAAAAGCCGAAGTTCAATCATATAAAGTGATCGTGATCGTCAGAAAAGATCGTCAGAAAATGTTGGACTAAATCGCTCAATTCATATGGATTAGTTTATGATCTCTTTATGAACTTTTTAAAGCGTCAAAGTGGTAGTTGCGTAAATTGTCAATGGAGGGACAGAAATCTCCCAGGTTTCATTAAAAATATCTTCGTTTGTTTTCCGAAGATTAACAAAAGTCTTACAGGTTTTGAAATGACACGAGGGTAAGTGATGAATGATAGAATTTTCATTTTTGGATGAACTAACCCTCATTTAGACTTGTTAGTGATGATATAGGGGACATGTCTCCACTTGTTGCCATAGCAGTTTTTTTCTTTTCTCCAACACTCCTGACAGGAATGTGTCTAATACAAAGTGAAAAGGTCTCCAATTGTCAAGCAGCAGCTTTCATTTTGTTTGTGTGTTTTATAATAAGCAATGATCCAGAGTTTCCAAACTCTGAGTACTTGTTGTCAAATTTAAATATGTTATCTATTGTGTTGCTACTTATATATAAGTCAGAACAATAATAGCTAATTAGAATAAGAGTGTGAATGTAAATTCTGACATTAATCATAAGACAAGTGTCTATTTTTATGTTGATACTAATAACACAAACAACATTAATTAAATACTATCCTAATACTAACAATGCATAAAAAAGTTATTCCATGTACAGAATATATACTGGGCAATGAAGCACAGCCTAATAAATAATGATACTATTAGACATAGCCTATATTTCAGGAGGCACATTTGATTTCTAAACTGTGGTTATTATCTGCACTATATTAAAAGTCTCAGACAACTAGATATGAAGAAGGCAGCTTCCTGAGTGTAACCTCGCTCTATTTATTTCACAATTTATTATTCAGCTAGGAGTCCCTAAATAGCCATTGTTCAAGGCGGGACTTGGATGTGTTCAGATGCATCTTTTGACACACTAATTAGGTCCTGGTTGTGTACTGGGTGCTGAATTGGATGGCACCAGTAAACACACATTAAGATGAGCTAAAACAAAATATTCCTTGATCAAGAAGAAACTGGTTAATCGTATCAAAATAAGAGTGATTATTTTAAAATGCCACAGTATTAATTAATGATGATTCATAATTTACAAAGGGACTGTTCACCCAGGCTGTGCTTCTTTGATAAAAACACAGTGATTACAACTCAAGATAACCGTTTTCTTTCTTTTTTTTTCCTTTTCCAAATCATTGTTGCTTCATGTTTTAATGTTTTACTTATCAAATGTTATACTTATCAGAAAATGTGTAAAAGAAATGTCAAGAACTTGATATCAAACTCTGTGATTTTGAAAATTCAGAAAAAAAAGATAACCGTTTTCTATTTTAACATTTTAAAATGTAATGCATTTATGTGATGACAAAGCTGAATTTTTTCAGCATAATTTATTCAGTCTTCAGTGTCACTTGATCCTTCAGGATTCATTCTAATATGCTGATTTGGTGCTCAACAAATTTTCTGATGATTATCATTAATGAAAACAGTGCTTAATATTTTTGTTGAAACTTATTTTTTTCAGGATTCTTTGATGACTAGAAAGTTTAAAAGAACATAAATTATTTGAAATATCATTTTTTGTAAGATGAATTACTTTACTGTCACGTTTGATGGTTTTATTGCACATTTGCTGAATAAAAGTATTCATAAAAAAAAATAAAATAAAAAAAATCACTGACCACAACCTTTTAACGTAGGGTATATGTTGTGTGAGTTTATAGTGTGCACTGGGAGTTAAATGAGAAACAGTAAAAGAGAACTTGGTTTCATTTTATCAGGAGCACACCATATTTCAATATGATATTCAATGAGACATACTATTGAATTTGCACTGGGCTGCATTTGATTTCTTGGAAAACATTTGTTCATCTGTGCTGGGAATACATAATAAAAAAATAATGTTTTTTTTTTTTTAAATGCATTGAGATATGAGCAGGAAAATGAAAGAATGATTAAATATGTCTGCTAATGACACTACTTTTTATGCTATAGGCAAGGCTATTTTATTTGTATATGGAATGGAAATTCAAAGTGCTTTACATAAAGGAATACAGAATATAAACTCAACTGAGTCAGCAACTTTAGCGTAACACATTTGAATATTTCTCCATTTATCTGTTTGACCAATAGCAGGTGAGCAGAATGTTTGGGAAACTTAAAAATACGTGCCTTTAGAGGTCAGAAATGGGATTTCACCTTCAAGATTTTTTTTAAATTAATTGCAATATAAATGCTGGTTATCAATCCTTAGCACATGTGTGCTTATCTTTATCCTTAATCTGTTTCTTATTTAACATCTCATATGGCACTAGAATTCATCAGAGGTCTCCTGCTAACTATATAAAGCGTAAAGCTGCAGTCCGTAGCTTTTTTTTTGGGTTAAAAATGATCCAAAATACATATTTGAGAAAATAAATAGCCAGCCAGTGCTCAAAACGATATGCTTGCCTTAGCTCGATTTAAGGCAGTAAGCTTGTAATAATGTTTTTAATTGCAGTATACTGGTGGATTTCCACAGGAGATTCAATCATTTCTTTGCATCATTACGTCACATCTGTACACATAAAGAAGGAGTCTCGGCTAGTTGGCTATATTGAGTGTGAGGATGTTGGAGGTGAAGATTTATAGCCTTTTCTCACTGCACTTGATATAATTAAACTTATCAATTTGATGGCAAATGACAATCACCAATGACAACAGATTCACCCGCTGTAAAATGCAAAAGAATTTGTTCAGACTTCGGAGTACCAAGAGAAAAAAAGAGACTTAAAACAAAAACAAGGATAAAAGCGGAAGGACATTACATATAGTCACGCAATACTTACGTTGTTAACATTAGTAATTTGAGAACAAAGTATAATTTGCATGGTTTTGCGTGATATGATAACTTAAAAACGATTCTTAGATTTAACCAGCGCGATTTAATGCAATGTCAGAACCAGAACAAAAGTGGATGTTTCTTACTTGTTCAGATGACATTTTCTGGTGAAAATTCTTATGTTGGTCATACTTCCAAAAAGAATAATCTGTGATTCTGAATGACAGTCTCCACACCGTGCAGTGATTGACAGCTGCACAGCACAATCTCCTCAATGTGTTCATCCACGCTGTGCCATATTTGTATTGTCAGCTAATAAAAGGTTAAATAGAATGCACAAATCACAGGTTTTTGATTTTATTGCATTTTTCAAAATGTCCCAACTTTTTCTGATTTGGGGTCATATAATTGTGTTGAACGTTTAGCACATTGTGCATTTAGTGAGCTCTCAACCTCTCGTATATATGGTTTGTCACCGTTCTATATTAATGCACTGTTTTCATTCAAACGAACACGTTCATACGTCACTCCCACACAGAGAGTGGAGATGCACACACACAGAAACAGTAGCACAGAAACCTGTTATCAACCCTGTCCCGCAACTTTTAGTAATAAAATAGTTTCAGTACTGAATCGCTACATTATGTTTCTCAGCAACGAGGGCTTTACATCATTTTTTTTTTTTTACAATAATCAAACTCAAATAGCGTCAGTGTTAAATGGAGAGAGGGGCACTGAACAGACAAAGGTACGCATCTCTCTCTCTAATAAATAAATAAATTCAAATAAATGCAATAATTCATTCATTCAAATAAATGTATTGTTACTACACTACTTTATCTCCGTGTCTGATCTAAAGAGCCGTAACTGATGAAAATAACCATCAATTGTATACTTCCGGTTGAATATTGCACTGAAAACATCAATAATGGCTTTAAAGGGGAACTTGGCAGCTATTCTAACTTAACAAAACGGTTTTAGAAATCATTTGGACGGTTAAATAACCTATTCTGGTGAAAATGGTGACTTTCCCCTCTTCCCCCAGCGTTCCCAGGCGGAAAACAAACCTTGTAACATGGTGACTAACATTGGAAAGTTGGAAATAGGAAGTCTCGTGAGAAGCTAGAACGTGTGAGAATGAGCGAGAAATGCGAATTGCTTTATGGCAATTCGACACAATTCTATACGGTGTATGATTTATTACCCACCTCGCAAGACAAAGCTCCACATGATAAAGTTGGCCGGCTCCGATAATAACAGAAGCACATGAGCAGTGGTAGAAAGGAGGAGGAGGGTGACGCAAATTCGTTTTTTTTTTTTTTTTACGACAGTGTTATGAAATGCTCGATGAGAAAACATGCGACAACAAAAGTGAAAATCAGCGAAGAAATGGCTAGAGTCACCAAGTTCCCCTTTAAGTTGTCAATGCTGTCAAATGACCATGGTATAAGCGGGATAATTAATGGCTAGCTGTGCATTAAACAATTTTAATGCACTTTGCGGAGGCTTCACATCAGGCATTTTTTTGCCTCCACGTCGTGCATTAAAATATAGCCATTGATGATCCCTTCCGTAACAAACATACACACAGAAGTCACTGATGTGTTTGCATATGCGGGTTACAGACGTTACCACCTTTAAATCATGACCTGCAGAAATACTATAAGTTTTTTGGAGTCAAACAGGACCGGCAGACCCTCTCAGCACTGCTCCAGATCTTAAAATATCTCACAAAACCTGTCATTAACAAAGGCGTTCAAAGACATGCTACTTCATTTACATGCAGCTGCCTGCCTCAAGCCTACACAACAACCAGCCTCACTGAAAAGGAGTTTGGTAAATATGAGGCTAGGAGATCTCTCTCTCGTTCACTCTCTTGATCAATTACATGTTCATACCCCATAGTGAGAAGATTTTTGTGTTTGCCCAATAGTAGTGCATTAGACTGAATGCGACGTTATCGAGGTAGCCATTATGCTTTGGGTTGAGCGGTACATTGTTGTTGTTTTTTGTTGTTGTTGATTTAATCGGATTGCTTTTAGGTTTATCCAATTTGTTTGCAAGAATAGACTAAAAAGCACATTTGAGGGACATCTAATGTTGACACGCTGTGGTCCACGGTTTGAATAATTGGAGATGAAAACTGTTCATTTGTAGCCGTTAGCCTATTGCCCAATGTATTTCATTAGCATAATTACAATCCATTTGAAAAAAAACAAAAAAAACAAAGAAAAAAAACAAAGAAAAAACACCCTTTGTATCAATAAGCGTGAATAAATCCTGAAACCCACTGGACTTGATAAATTACACAAAAATCAAGCCAAACACCTCTCATATCTTTATGCACAGGAATGAAGACTCAGTTGGAGGCTTGGAAAACTTATTAGCTGCTTTTTCACAAATCCCCTAAAGAAAACAGCATGGATATACTCGCATTTCTCTTTAAAGTTCAGCTTTGTTAAAGAGATAAGCTAAATTAAGCCGTTTTCCAAAGTCTTACCTCACAATCACTTTGTTTAATAAGCTTTCAGATAATTGCAGTCTAAAACGGTGGTGAGGTATCGTTCACAAAAATCCAAACGTAATCCAAATATCTTTTCAGATTGTTTCTGTGAATAATCGGTCCCTAACAGAGTCATTATGAGACAAGAGTAGTATAAGAAGAGGTTTTATACCTTCATTCCATTAAGTGAAAAAAGAGAATGATAGTTTGCTGGTGAATGAAGATAATAATGGTAAAGCTTCATTCTGAGGCCTTGTGAGGTTAATATGGCAATTATAGCAAACACTTTTCAATAACCATTGAACATACATATGTGTATAGTCTAATTTTGCATTTATGATGTCTTTTTGCAGTTACAGAGATTTCAGGGTTACATTGTGTTTAATTTCGTGTGACTCTGAATTGTTATATTGTCCACTTATACTTGGATAGATCTCAATTTTAAAGGGCACCTATTATGCACCTTTTTACAAGATGTAATATTGGTCTCGGGTGTCCCCAGAATGTATTTGTGAAGTTTCAGCTCAAAATACCCCACAGTTAATTTATTATAAACATTTGAAAATGTAATTTTGGGGCCTGATTAAAAATGAGCTGTTTTGGGTGTATACCACCTTAAATCCAATTGAGCTGCATATCCCCGCCCTGCCTTTGGATGAGGGCGTAACTTGATACCTATGGCAGTCGGTACTGAGAGAGTGAGAGAAACCGCTGTTTTGAATGTCATTCAGAGTACGTTTGAATCGGAATATATAAATAGTACGAAGAGACTCCGGCAGAATAAACACAAATGAGAATGGACCAGTACGTCTCGGTATGGTTATTTGATACATTTATGTACTTATAGAGTTGTAATCGTGTCCCATTTGCAATTATGGATGTGGAACACACACACACACAGACACACACACGCAAACACTAACGCTGGCGCAATTTTTTGAAACTACATACTGTGATAAAGTTCGCTAAGTACAAGCGAAATTACATTTATGCGAGGGACCTGTTGCGTCATGTTTACTTTTGCTTCTGTGGCAAATGTGAGGAGATGGCTAACTTACAGAACAAGAACATATATGCAATTTTTATTACAATATCTTTAAAAATATATATATTTATAAACGTCTGGTTACACACTATACAAACAAGGTTCAAATTATATACACAGACATCCTATGACGACAACGACAACAACAACTTTAGATGCATTTGACATCGACTGAAAAGACGATTTGCTCAAAAATCATAAAATACACTTAGCTGTCACTGGAGGTGACGGTAGATCGCAAACAGTAGACGACGATCCACACTTGAGGATTAACTTTTAAGCCACAACAACAGGATTAACCCACGACAGAACATTTATGTTTCCAAGAGACATTACCGGCTGTCGTTGAAACAATGGAGGATGTTATGGGATGCTGTACAGATCACTATCAATCAAACCCCTTGCTCAATTCTACGTCACAAAGAGCTGAATCTTAGAACAGCTCGTTCTGAGACAGTGCATATGATTTATTGAGATTGTAAAAAAAACCACTGGGTGGATTTTTAGCATTCTAGGGTGGTTTTGCTCACACACTGCCAACACACATTTATGTTAAAACACCATGTAAAAGTGAATTTTCCATAATAGGTGTCCCTTAATGAAATGAAACACATTTCTTGGGCAAATTATCTTCTAAGATTTGAAAAAAAAAAAAAAAGGCCTGGGAGCATGGTAATTTTTTTTTTTTTACTTTCTAAAAGTACTTTCCAAAAAAAAAAAATATATAATAAGTAAACTTTCTGCTTCATTTAGACTTTTGGAGATTACAAGAACATAGGAACACTCTAAGGATATTTCCAAAAGAGAATAATGAGAAAGCCTTGCTTTTATACATGATTTCTTTGTGTCTCAAATTTCTGTGAACTGATGCGATTGCAACAATGCTTTCCTTCAATAGCGGAAGAATAATCCACAAGTTATTATCAGAGCTTCAGCAATATAAGCTCATTTTTATCATGGGATTCCGTTTCCACCCATTTTCTTGGTCTTGATAGATTTAAGCAATACAATTCAAGAGAAAATTATATTTCAATGTTAGAAGGAGTGAAGCTTCATGCAGCCTAAATACAACAATATGTCAACAGGAGACAGTATGTAAGGTGCTGGATCATTAAAGGGACATTTTGCTTTAGATCATGACCATCTTTGGCAGATAGTACATCATTCTATGACGGCCTGCATGGGTCATAAAATTTCACAGCATGGAAACACGCAGAGATGTTTAGTGGGTGTTGGATCCTGCTCAGATTTGAACGCTACTCAAACTGGCATTTTAAGATGGCTGACGCTAAACGCTAGTTTTTTGATTAAGAATATTGCACTGCAATGTGATTAAGTGTAATGATTTCACAAATGTCATTTTTGATGTGGATTCATATATCTTGTTGCGACAATCTCCATTTTTTTTTTTTTTTTTTTTTTTTTTTGCATGGCACATTTGTCAGGTCTCGCTGCAAAGTATTACTCGAGAAACCCCACAGAGCTCTTTTTCTAAGATAATTGAGCATCAGGTTTGACAAAATGACAACAAAGAAAAGCTCTTATTCAACAGGGAATCCTGCTTTTGTTCTCATAAGAATATTGTGTTTGAGAGAGTATCGGTTTCACCTTTGCAGGGGACCCATAATGCATTTCAATGACCATTCCAATGGTAAACGCCACAGCTGTGATCATTCTGGTAAGTTATGGCTTATAGTGTTATCCATGTATTGATGCATTTATACATTTCTCAGTGACAAATATTGTTACAAAATTATTGTCAAGCACTCTCATCATTGCACCCATGCATGCTTTGCACAAAAAGCTGCAATGGAGTGCAGCCACACTCTCCACAAAGACTATTTCCCACTTTCTTATCTTCTTCTTTTAATTATTAGGAAGAGGAATTTTCCAGCCCATTGTCTGCAAGTGATGCTAATTATTTTATCACAGAAATTTTAATTAGCTGCATCTAGAGCAGCGCTTAGCGCTGAAAGTCTCTCACACAAGTGTTGATGGATGTCATATGTGACATACTCAGAATCATTTATTCATAACCCGTTGACTAGCTAAGTGAGAAAAGATTCCCAAACGCTGAGCAGATGCCTTGTGAGTGAACTCTCTGACAACCTGGTGCAGGTGGATAAATAAATGTTCCTGTTCACCAGTGAATTATTCTCTGCTCCTATATTTTACTTTAGAAGATGGTGCCCTCCTTTATCTGCAGTGCGTTAAGAGTGTAACAATAGATTAAGGTGAGTCAGTTATTTTATTAACATTATGAAAAATCACTTCAGTTGTGAGTCATCAGATACGACTAGAAACAGTTCAACTGCTAATTGGCTCCTTTCAGTCAGAGAATGTAAAATGCAAGGTGGGAGTTTTAGTAGAAAGCTTTATATAATAACAATTGCATCAATCAAGGAGTTATGAAGGGCAGTGATTTGGCTTGTCTTTGGTTGCTTATCTTTATTTATCTTATACACTGTGTTAGGATCTGTTCAGCATTAGAATTATGTACACAGAATTATGCATGTGCTGTTTGAAGTTATAGTGCTGGTTTAACGTGTCCATGCCGTTTAATTTCCATTGACCAGATAGTGAACAAGAACTCTGAATGGCTAAATAGCGATTTACATAATATTTTATACATGGTTGCCTTATTCTGTATAGCCTATATTTAGATTTTTTGTTCAGACCTGTTCAGCATAAAAAAAAGAAACGTCACTTTTTTCGGTATACTGTTTTTTTTAAAGATTACCATGTAAAATACAAATAAGCTTCACATATCTCTTTGCAAATGGTTCAAATAATGTTTTTCATGCTTGTTCAATGAACCATAAAAAATATTGCACGTGCAGTTTAGACATACCTATAGTCACATATAGACTGAAAATATAATACGCATGTGCATGACATCACCATTTTCACAAATTTGCATTTTTGTTGTTTACATGGATACAATAGTATCACACATGAAGCAGGAAGCCTGGTTCAACAGATGGTACTTCATAGTTCCCAAAACGATGGGGGTTTATGTCCCATATTAGATCTCAGGGTATTGAACTAGTCTCTGAGGAGATACAGGTTCAAGATGTTGACCATACCTATTATCGTAAGTAAAATCAGGTCCGAGGACTGGTTTATAATGATAGATCTAAAAGATACACACTTCTATATTTCCATCCAGGTTTGCTTCCAAGGTTTGCTTCCGGGGGAAAGGCTTACCAATACAAAGTTCTTCCGTTCAGTCTAGCACTGTCACCACGCACCTTCACCAAATGTATGGATGCTGCTCTTGCTCCTCTCAGACTTCAAGGCATTCACATTCTTAACTACATCGACGACTGGCTAATTCTATCAGAGTCGGAAGTACTTGCAGTTCAACATTGTGATATTGTTCTGCACCATCTGAGGTGCTTGGGATTGAGACTCAATGACAAGAAGAGTTCTTTGACTCCTCTGCAAAAGATTATGTTCCTGGGGGTAGTTTGGGACTCAATGACGATGCGGGCATAGTTTTCTCCTGCTCACATAAATATCATCCTGACCACAATAAGAAGTTTCAGCCTGGGCCAAATCATCACTGTCAAACACTTTCAGAGAGTGCTGGGTGTCCTGACGGCAGCGTCCAGCGTTATTCCTTTTGGCCTGCTCAACTCAACTCAACTTTATTTATAGAGCTCTTTCAAGACCACAAGTGGAACCAAAGTGCTGTACAAAACGAATAAAATAGAAAGTAAAATAAAGAAATAAAAAACAATACAAACACATGACATAAAAAAAACGTACAAAGGATTATCAAATGCTAAAGAAAACAAGTAAGTTTTAAGCGCACTCTGAAAAACACCCAAAGAAGGACAAGATTTCACAGACAGGGGAAGGTCATTCCAGAGCCTAGGAGCCGCAACAGAGAAGGCCCGATCACCTTTACCTTTCAAACGGGACCGCGGAACCATGAGAAGCAATTGATCATTTGAGCGCAGAGATCTACTGGATTGACAGCGGCTAATTAAATCAGTAACATATTCAGGCGATTGGCCATTCAGAGACTTAAAAACATACAACAATGCTTTGTATTGAACTCTGTATCTTATGGGTAACCAGTGTAATTTAATTAAAACCGGAGTAATGTGCTCTCTCTTCTTAGTACCTGTTAAAAGTCTGGCAGCTGAGTTCTGAACGAGTTGCAGACGGGAGAGAGAGGCCTGACTCACACCCAGATACAAAACATTACAGTAATCCAAACGGGATGACACAAAAGCATGAACAACCTTCTCCATATCATCAAAAGTAAGGATAGATTTCAATTTAGCAATTGATCTAAGATGGAAAAAACTATTCTTAACGACAGCATTGATTTGCCGGTCAAATTTAAGCTCAGAGTCAAAAATGACACCAAGGTTCCTCACACTAGACAGCTTTTTCCCCAGGAAACAACCCCAGGCAATCATCATCCACACACCCCTTATTTCCAAATAAAATCATCTCGGTCTTATCCTCATTTAATTGGAGAAAGTTATTCGCAAGCCAACACTTAACTTCGGCCAAACATGCATGGAAAGACTGAATGGCACATTTATGCCCATGTTTCAATGGTAAATAAATTTGAGAATCATCCGCATACAGATGATACTGAATCCCAAATTTCTCAAAAATCGAGCCTAGAGGGAGCATATAAAGGGAAAATAAAATAGGTCCCAGTATAGATCCCTGTGGAACCCCACACACAAGAGAAAGAAAAATAAGAAAAGAAAAACAAGAAAAATATTCCCCTAAACTGACTGAAAAGGTCCTATCCTTCAAATATGAAGAGAACCATTTCAGGGCTAAGCCCTGAATACCAACCTGATTCCTAAGACGATTAATGAGAATGTTATGATCCACTGTATCGAAAGCCGCTGTAAGATCTAACAAAAGCAAAACAACACGGTTTCCAGAATCAACACCTCGTAGGATATCATTAGACACCCTCAAAAGAGCAGATTCTGTACTATGACCAGCTCTAAAACCTGACTGGAATCTATCGGCAATATTATTCCTCATTAAATAGTCATTTAGCTGTGCATGCACAATTTTTTCGAGTATCTTTGAAATAAAAGGTAATTTCGAAATTGGACGAAAACTACTCATGTCAAAGGAGTCTAGGCCATTTCTTTTTAAAAGGGGCTGAATAACCGCATGCTTAAAACTAACCGGAACAACACCAGATGACAAACTAGTATTCATAATAGAAAGAATGGTCGGGCCAATTGAATCAAGTACCTTCTTAAACAGAAAAGAAGGGAGCACATCACCAGGAGACCTGGTGGGCTTCATATGAGCAGTTATATCATTTATCTGCTGTAAAGAAACAAAACTAATAAATTGGTTCGTAGGGTCAACATGAGCGATAAAATCATTGGCAACAGATGAAATCTGAGATCTAATTCCTTCAACCTTACCAATAAAAAAGTTTAAGAAGTCTTCACATAACTTAGCAGAAGGAGTGAATGAAGGATTAGCAGTAGGATGAAGAACAGCATTTACAGTTGAAAAAAAGTACTCTAGAATTATTACCGTTTCTGGAGATGATGTCAGAAAAATAATTTGATCTAGCCAATTTAACAGCTCTTTGATACTCATACTGCTACACATGAGAGGCTTACAGTGGTGGATCAAGGGTTTTTCCAGAGGGGGGACCTTTTTCGCATTATCAAGGTAATGCGCAGATGCCTTCATTCCCTAATAATGTGTAAGAAACCTTGGTTCCTGTCCCTAGGTCCTATTTTGGGGGCACCGTGTCAGTGAAAAATTGTGACCACGGATGTTTCCCCAACAGGCTGGGGTGCGGTAATGGAAGGCCGCTACATCAGGGGTCCTTCTATCGAAGGACCACCATTTATCCTGGTACATCAACTGCCTGGAAATGTTGGGGGTAATTCTGGCTCTCAGACATTTTCTTCCAGACCTCAGAGGCCATCATGTTCTGGTACGCAGAGACAATACGTCAGTTGTCTCCTATTTAACACTGCATGAAAATAGGTGTATCCGGACCAGTATACTCCTGTATACACTGCTGAAATTCGGAAGAATCCAGGAGTATAGTGGCCGGATATGTCAAATTCCATGGGTTTGTATATATCCGCATACATCCGGAATGATACCAAATCGGATGTATGTTGTGGACGTATACTTCCGTGCTAGAGCCATTTGTTGCCATGGCAAGTAATCCCATTAAAGCAGGAAAAAAATCACACCTTTTTGCAGGAAACATTCACACCTTTTTGCCTTCCAACCAAACTGGATTGGTTGTTCTTTTAAAGCCACTCCCAACACCCAGACCACTATTGGAGGGCAGGACACATTGAAAACCCAGTAAACGGACTTTATTGGTTACTTTTAAACATGGCCCACCCTAGGCCTTGTAACATACTGATTTGATTGGTTATATACCAGCTATGCAGATATTGCTCAAATATATACCAAACCTCCCTCCCCCAATTTTAATATATTCATTAAAATAAATTTGATATATATATATTTATATTTATATTTAAACACACAAAGAACAATGGGAAAGTCTGAAATTTTTATTAAGGTATATAACACATTCCAAATAGCATTATAAACAAGCATTACAGAGGAATTGGGAACAAAAACTAGAAAAAAAAGTATGAAGTAATAACATCTCAAAGGAAGAAAAAAAAATCATGGACATTCCAAAGAAAATTATAAACATACATTAAATAATTTGTTAACTTTTTATTTTCGTTAATTTTTTTTTACCCAATCATTTTAAAGGACAGATGTAAAGGAATAAAGTACACAGTGTATATAAAAAGTTACATATATATATATATATAAAATATATGAAGAGTTCCATTTGAAATTTTCTCCTTTAATGATGATTTTTATCAAACTTGTGCATTTAAGTTCAGTAATTTCTCTTAAATGGCAATGATAATTGCCTATTAATTGTTATTTAAGTGAAATTACTAAACTTAAATATACAAGTTTGATAAAAATCATCATTAAAGGAGAAAATTTCAAATGGCATTTAGAGGCTTTTGCATCTGAACTCTTCATATATATATATATATATATATATATAAAATATACGTAGATATTCCAAGTAAACAATATAAATAAATAGAACATTACAGAGAGTGCATTATAAACATACATTAAAATGCAAACAAGTAAACAAAATGGAGATAAGCAACATGGACAACAAAAAAAGGAACAAATATATGAAATAATACGAGAAAAGTAAATAAGAAATTAAAGTGTATATAAAATATTCAAGGTGTACACTGCCGTTTATAAGTTTGGGATCGGTAAGAAGTCTCATATGTTCGCCAAGGCTGCTTTTTTTTTATATATAAAAAATACAAAAAAAGTAAGAGTAATATTGTTAAATATTATGACAATTTAAAATAAACGTTTCTATTGGAATACATTATTCTTGTGATCAAAGATGAATTTTTAGCATCATTACTCCAGTCTTCAGTGTCACATGATCCTTCAGAAATCATTCTAATGTGATGATTTGATGCTCAATAAATATTCATTATTATTACCAAAGTTGAAAACAGTTGTAGACTTTTTAGGATTATTTGATCAATAGAAAGTTATATTTCATTTATTTGAAATATGATGTTTTGTAACATTATAAATGTCTTTACGGTCACGTTTGATTCATTTAATGCATCCTTGCTGAATAAAAGTATTGAGTTAATTTGAGCTATCCCCCCCAAACCAAAAAAAAAAAAAAATATCTTACCGACCCCCAAACTTTTGAACGGTTATATATATATATATATATATATATATTTTTTTTTTTATACGAGTTAACATTTTTCAAACTGCCATGATACGCTGGTGGTGTGACGCATAGTGTGGGTCAGCCTCTAGTCTGTTTTATAGTACCTAGCAGAGAGCAGATTGGTGGAGACCTCACCATTCACACTGGCCTTCCATCAACAATAGCATCATCTTCATCAGACATCAGTTCTATTGTTGCGGTCTTCCAAAGTTCCTTTTCTGTGTTGGTTTGTACAACCCTGGACCTGGTCTCCAGCAACTGAAAAACATGACAGTAACTTAACCACTAAAACACAGAGAGGAGGATAGTTACATTCTGAAGAGAAAAAAAAGTGCTTAACCAGTTTCTTAACTTACCAGTCGCTTTCTTTGAAGGTTCTTTGCAATGCTCGTCATAGTTTTTCTTTTCTGGGCCTTTTCAGGCTGAGCCAAAGAATACTTCCTCCGCAAAGTCTCAAAATACATCTTCCAACCTGCTAAATATATCATAAATAAATGTAATGGCAATAAAAATAAGTAAAACAGAGGACAATAAATGATTACAACATCTTTAAGATTACCTTTTACACATTCAGGGTCAACGTCTGTAAAAGTTGACCTTAATTCTTCGAAGAGGTAAGTGGTCACAGCCAGGTTATGTGATGAATTTATTCTGGGGGGGAAAGTTGCAGGTATCATTACTGAAATTCACTTTTGGCATTCCAAATCCATAGAGTAGTAGATTAAACTAACATTTAGGCTATAGTATATAAGAAACAGTCTTACCTGGTTTGTGGAACGTATTTGTGTGGGTTGTTCTCTGAATTATGGAGGCGCCTTACAGATTCCTGTAAAGTTTGAAATTAAAAAGCAATTAAATTGATTCACAATCTTCAAGAACCACAAAACTGAATTTTCAGTTGGAATAAGCTGACCATCACAGTAACCGCAAGAGACAAAACAATAATTGTAACCGAACTATGGCTTACAGCCACGTTATAGAACAATAATTGGACTTACCGCAATGTTCACGTCATGTGCCTTTTTTATTCTTTTCGAAGCGTTGTAAGATTCTTCATGTAACGTTAGTCTGTGCTGCTCATACTTTCGCTAAAGAGCATCAAGACGCTGGAGAGTCTCTCTGAGAAGATCAGGTTGTGGCCAAAGACAGATTGATCCTCCCATTGTGATTCTGCATCACAGCTGTGGGGCATGTGGATGTGATCATCCTCATAGTTATCCACTGCATTACTGACTCTCATTGATGCATCTATGGAAATATTATAACCATAAACATTTTTTTTACATTAGTAGCTACTTAAAATAGATCATGGAGAATTCATTGATGATGGCACCCATAGTTACACAGAACAGTGTGTGAGAAAGATACATTAATTAAAAACGAAACAATACACAATCTCCTAACTCGCCATAAGTCAATATCAATATCTGAATGAGAGATGTAGCTAGCTGGCCTGCTAGCATCAGCAATCTCTGTATAGACCATTTCACAAGATTTCACAAGCACTTCCTGTTTCAGTTTTAACACTGTATAAACGTTGGGTTAAAGTACAACCAACAGAACAACTGAATCAAAAAGTTAAACAAACATATTCAAGATATTTTCTTTACATTTGAAATTAAGAAGCCTTTTACAAACTGAAACAGGAAGTGCATCTGGACCAGTGTTGTTTACATCTCGTAATGTGCAATAGCAGTAATGTGAGCTATTGTAAGACTAATGTAAGTTACCATACTATCTTGTACTACCGTGAATATTCATTCATTCATTCTTTCAGACTCTTAGGTCAATATCACAAAGTTAAATAAATAACATGTATATGTGGGCAATGGTAATCATGCAAGATCCATTGTATTTTGTTTACGGCTTGTTACTGATCTTAAAAGCATTCATAGAACGGACTTCACGAATCTAAAGTTAGGCAAACAAGCACATAACAGTTAGGCAAGTTAGCTTACCTGAATCTGACAATATTCAACACCCGGCGTGACTTCTTTATCGGAACATCGTAGCCGAGCCATTTCTGGGGTGTTCCTCAATCGGATTCCCGTCCTTAGGCCCTGTTAACACGAGAACGCTCGCGGGTGAAAACGTAAAAATATTTTATCGGATGTGCCTTTCGTTTACACGGCGATGGCGTTTTTGAGGCTCAAAAACGCAAAAAAAGTGAAACCACCCCCCAAGTGGAAATCTTAAATCTTACCCGTGTAAACGATATAAACGCAAAAGTTTGCTTGACGGTGAAAGTTGTACGCAGGCGCGTGGACTTGGTGTTGTTGTAGTATGCACTCCTAGCCGCCTGAAGTGCATACTACATTGAATTTCACACACTTTTGCGTCTCCATTTGCACGCGGATTTCTCACACAAAACGCTCGTCTAAACGCAGAATAAAAAAAAGATGACGCAACGCCACTTTTGCGTTTTCTCATCAGAATCGTTTCCGTGTTTAGCCTCAGTTGGGCACTTTCAAGCCTATGCTTCCAAATGTAACGTTAGTGCCTTCCGCCATTGCCTCCGGTGCTCCTCGTCTTTAGGTGGTGGGTGTAGCTAAATCGTAAAGTGCACCACAACAACAATCTGACCGCCTCACATTATGTTCGTTACACCGTTGGTCCAATTGTTCTCTCCTCTTAATCCAACTGTTATGGCAGCACCTAACTGAACATTTAATACTTGACATATTTTACCGTTCGTTTCAACTAGCGCAGAATCTCATCCCTCTCATGAGCCGGAAGTTGAAGTCTTTCTCAGACGGGAGTAAGATGACAAAACGAACGCAATGGCGTCACCCTTGTTGTCGTGCAAAATAAGGTGAATAGAAGAAAAGTGTTTCCAAACCTCGAACTGTTCTCTTTTCTTCGGGAAAGAATGCTGTAATTTTAAAGTATTTTTCTCGCAGCTTGAAGCAATACACTAACGTTATTGGTTGCACCTCCATTACGTCACCACATTGTTGTGTTTATGGTTGTGAGTGGTGAATTTCAAACCTCAAAACGCCCCCTTTTCTTGCAGCTTGTTTGTTTGCGGAAGAACTTATTCACTCAAACCACAAACCTCGGTATGACGCGTTGCAAGTGAATCTATTTAATTTTGTGAATAAATATGATGCAGCTGGACTTACCTTTCAACATGGAAGGATAACCAGCTGCTGACAATAACACGGGAAAGCCCGGTGGTTTTGCGACCACTCGTTTCACATCATGCATGCCCAAATAAGCATGGATTAACTCTGCCAAAACCGTGATGTCATTGTCCATCTCAGTTCAGATCTCATATAATGGTGTCAATGCAGGCAGTTCAATAACATTGTTGAATATTAAATAAAAATGTCCCCAACTAAGCAAAGCCAATGGCGACAAATGTTGTTGTCTGCAATTTGTAAAACTTCACAATAAAAATTTAGATATTCTGAAATGTTTCCCTGTATTTTTTATTTCATTAAATATTCAGATGTTTTTGTGAACGTATATTCATGGTGTTTATTTTGTCCTGTTTTTATAAAAGAATATTTGATTAGGATACTTTTTTTCATACAGTGGTTTTAAGGCCCTGACACAGGCGACATAACTTAAGCCTACCCTAGAGTTGGCTTTAGTCATTGCTAGTTCTTTGACGTCGGTTTTCTGTTTCAGGGCCTTAAGAATTTATTTATTTTTCTGTACAAAAAACTTGTTTGCTGTAGACCAGAGATAATTTTCAATCCTGAAGTCCCCTGCCACTCCTTCCTCTGAGAACAGCCAGCACCCTTAGTGTCAGTCATTAACATATGAAAGGTCTTCTTCACACCTCTCACACCCAGCAGTGTTTCAGCTGTATATGTCCGTGAAATTTCACGGATTCCTGTATATGCCCGCTTAGGTGAGGTTTCCGGGTTTGTCTGGAAATATACTGTTCCGTGTTACTCTGATCCGCTTTTTCCCACATACATCCAGCAAACATCAAATTGCACAGGAGTTTACCATGCCCGGATATTGCCGGATTTGAGTCTTTTCATGCAGTGTAAACTGACAGGGGGGCCTGAGATCACGCCCTCTATGCAGACTGGTGCACCAGGTCCTCCTGTGGGCCCAGGGAAAATTTCTCTCAGTCAGAGCTATGTTTATCCCTGGAAGCACCAATGTGGGAGCAGATAATTTGTCGAGGCAGGGGCTGAGGCAAGGGGATTTGAGACTCCACCCAGAGTCGGTGGAGCTAACATGGAAGGAGTTCGGTCAGGCAGAAGTGGATCTCTTTGCCACTCATGAGAATTCTCACTGCCCTCTCTGGTTCTCCCTATCGCATCCAGCTCCCCTGGGGATACAGGATCAGCTTACTACTAGTAGCTCTGTACTGGCTGGCCCGAGTATGGTTTTCGGATCTCATGGTTCTTCTATCAGGCCATCCTTGGCAAATCCCGATCAGGAGAGACCTTCTTTCCCAGGCCAAGGGCACAATATTTCACCCTCAGCTGGAGCTATGGAAGCTCTGGGTCTGGCCCTTGAAGGAGACCAATTCCTAAATACTGGTCTCTCAACTGAGATTGTGGAGACCATTTTAAATTCTAGAGCCCCCTCCACGATGAAACTTTATTTACTTAAATGGAATGTTTTTAACCTTTGGTGCAGAGAACTTCAGTTGGACCCAGTTAACTGCCCGGTGGCTTCAGTACTGGAGATCCTCCAGAGTCGCTTCTCTGACGGGCTCTCCCCGTCCATGCTTAAGGTTTATGTGGCAGCCATAGCTGCCTTCCACACGCCTTTAGGGGTGGGCACCTTGGTGAGACACCCACTAATAGTTTCCTTCGTGGAGCTAGGAGGTTGTGGCCTGTCATCCAGTCCAGAGTTCCCTCCTGGGACCTGACAGTGGTCTTCGAAGGGTTATCCCTGGCACCCTTCGAGCCTTTGGATGAGGTGTATGAGAAATTTATGTCCTTTAAAGTTGCCATCCTGCTTGCAATTACTTCCCTCAACAGAGTTGGGGACCTACAGGCTTTATCGGTTGCTTCCTCTAGTCTCAAGTTCGCTCCTGGCAGAGTAAAGGCCATTCTCCACCCTAGACCTGGTTATGTACCTAAGGTGCCGTGAAATGTGGCATGGTCTATTATTCTTCATGCATTTTTTCCTCCACCGCATGTGACGGATGAGCAAGCTAAGCAATATTTACTGTGCCCGGTCTGGGCCCTCGAGGTCTATACTCAGAGGACCTTGGGGTGGAGAAGGTCAGGAACAACTTCATGTGTGTTTCTGGTCAATTAAGAAGGGGCAGACTATCAGTATATAACTGTCTCGTATTCTCAATGCGAAACAAAGTTATAAAACACAATAATGGGGGATTCCGATTGTCTAATAGTTGTTCAAGAAGAAAAAAATTATGCCCAAATGAATAAACACTATATCTGTTTTTATATTCCCATGAAAAAGAACAATAATTGTCAACACTCAAACAGTAAGTACAAAAGAAAAACAAATAAACTACAATAAACAAAAACAGATAGCTTACAGGACTACTTTACATGTAGTCATTGGTTGAACACTTCAATGAAGTGTAAATTGATGTGTGTAGGTCTTATCTGCTGGTATAGACCCTAAATCAATGTCCAAAGTAGAAGTAGTCCCTCAGTAGATTAATAATCCAACCATTTGAGATGAATTCACTACCACTGATAACAATCCTCATGCATTTGACTCTTCCATTTCAGGAACAGTCATAAGTAAGCAAAAAGTCCCAAGCTTACATCATTCTGAGATTTGAATCCATATTTACCGTTGGCAACACAACATGCCACGTCAAAGTCATCAATAAAGAGTCCTTCTAAAATACATGTAAATAAACTGTATCAAACTTCTTAACAACAAACATCATTATTGAAGCATACATTTTATAACAGGAAAAGAAACAAATCCTTACTTTAAGTTGAGCTTGAAATGTAACATTTCCCAACCTGGACATAGCACAAAAACAGGTAAGCCATGCTTTCTACTGCTGCTGTCCTGCTCACTTCTACAAACCCACCTTTACTTAAGGAGCACATTTAGGAACCATAGGAACCATAGCACCCCTAGCGGTGTGGAAGAAAAACAGCAGCTAAAAAAACACTTCGTAACAAGCTTGTCTGTTACAAGTAGATGGATTGTAGAGGCTATAACCTTAACTTACGAGGCGCACAGTTTGCCTTCGCCTCTGCCAGTTGCTTCCTCTAAGGCTCTTCTGTCAGGGGTTTCTCTTCAAGAGGACTGTGATGCCGCAGGTTGGGCCTCCCCTCACACCTTCATAAAACATCTCAGTCTAGATCTGCCCTATACACCGGGTTCACAAGTTCTCTCGTCTTGAGTATGCTAGATTTTCATCCCATCCGTTCCCCATAGTGTTGATTCTTGATGCAGCTGAAGTTCCCTCGAAAGGGAACGTCTCGGGTTATGACTGTAACACTCATTCCCTGAGAAGGGAACGGAACTCGGCGTCCCTCGGCAACTCCTTCGCGCTCCTGAGAACGACTTGCTTCGACCAATTGAAAGCTGGCGCTGTTATGCTGCCGGTGTCCTTTTACAGTTTCAGGTTCACTGTCACATGCGGCGTCACGAGTGACGTCATCACGCAACACCAATCAAGACTGGACTAGTTCCATACAGGCTTCAAACGCATCACGCTGAAGGCGTTCCCCATAATGTCGATTCTCGACGTAGCTTCCGTTACCTTCTCAGGGAACAAGGGTTACAGTCGAAACCCGAGACGTATTCCTCATACATACATAATATCGACCAATCATTTTTTTTTTAACTCTTCTTTGAAATGAAATGTAATAGTGGGCTGTAGGCCTATTTTCCACACGATTGACATCAGGTTCAATTACGCCCACAAGCTGTGTATTGCAGTTTGACTGATGGTTATGTTGCCCGACCGCATGCCGATGGCCGAAACTGGTATTATGACACCTGTAACTTTTCAGGTTTTTTTTTTTTTATGACATCATTGCCCTTATTTCTCAGTCTTTTGATGTAGCTCTTTCTTACACACTAATTCTTGCACATGGCACCATTAAAGTATATTTTAGTGCCGCTTTCAGAGCTCTCACGTTCATAACAGAGAACACGTCCGTAACATAGTTTTTTCTTCATAAATGCGAACACGAAAAATAAAATCAATAAATGTACTGTGGAGACTGAGAGCCAATCCTTCTTCATCCAGTGGATAGAATTACTTTGGTTTGCGCAGTGTAATTCACATATTCACATATTTTGCCTCCTAAAGTTTTTTTTAAAGCAATCAGAAATCTGAGGCTATGATAGGTGGCTATGCCACTGCATGGGAGGATGTTTCAGCCCCGGTGCTTCCAAGGCATGTATTTTCCAACATGATATCATGACTTTTGCGTAAACATATACGGTCAGGTGGCGTGTTATCTCTACGCATTTTGAGCTATCCGCGTGTATCCGCGTGTATGCATAAATGTCTACGCCAACGTTCACGTCATTCCGCGTGTCTGTACACGCAGTCAAATCTCCAGTCAGAAATGCCATTAACCCCAGTGACGGTTAAGTTTAGGGATGGGGTTGAGGTAAGTCATATCTTTTTTTTACCGAGGATGGTAAGGGAACAGTCATAAATGCCATTAACCCCAGTGACGGTTAGGTTTAGGAACGAGGTTGAGGTAAGTCATATATTTATGTAACGTTAAGTCAACGGCGTTCATAAACACGCTGAAAGGCGATTATGCGTCTTGATAGCACGCCAAAAATGGAAATAGGAATCGGCGTGTCATACACACGCTACTTCATGAGATCAGTCTGTATTTTCGGCTTAGCCAAGTTTTGGCCAGAGCTGGTTTTATGCGTACGTATTCAGAGGCTGCTTCCTGAATGCCCAGATTACACTTTAAACTGTTCAAGTATTGGGTGTTAACTTGCATAAATAATGTGAAATAGGAAAACAAAAACAAACACAAAAAAACATACATAGGCACATATAGCCTATTGATATTAAAATGTTCATTTATATCATACCTTGATGCGAATTTGTAGGCTAGTGTATTGTTTTTATTGTGTACAGAAATGGACCATGGTGAATTTAGTTATTCAGATTGTCAACCCTATTTGAATATTTAAAACCATTTGAATATAAAAAGTCCAGTAAGGTAACGTTACTCCTGCTCGTTTTCGGCAGCTGTCAGTCATAGTTGCTAGGCGACAAGAACAATTCTGAGTGGACATGTCCGAGCGCTTCAGATGAGTACTTTAATATGGGCAGCTGTAGTTAGCAACAATTTGTTAATATTGTGGTAATAGACCTACAATTTGTTACTTTAATTTTCAAAATAACCAGTGGGGGAATGTAAGGAATTCATAGCCTACTTCATTAAGTATTCACGTACAACTGTGAAGTAGCCTACTTTTTTTCCTCACAGGACAGCAACACTAAGCATTGTTTTACATTAAACTCCACTAAAGTAGGCTAAATAGTTGAATAGCATCAACCTTGCAAACACTCAGATACCATTACAAAAATAAACAATGTCCATTGCCATGAATTTTATGTTATTTACACATTTAAAGTTGCAGAAAATAACAAAATGATGAATAATAAAGAAATAATGTACGTAAATTTATTTTTTCGTTTTCGCGTTTCCACATGACAAATTAAGCCACGCAATGGTGACGAATGAGTTAAGATGAATAATAATAATAACAACAAAAAAACTTGTGGCTTTTAACTCTGGTTTCTCAAACTATTTGAGTAAATGAAAGCATAATACTTACAATTTATCTCACACAATTTATCTCACCACCAAAGCGCAGTTCTTTGACTAGTGTGAGTGCTCCGAACTGTGCCCGGGCGCGGCTCGATTAGCCGGCCCTGGCCCGCTTGGAAGAGGTGGGCCAGAGCACGGTTCAGTTGCACTCGGGCGCGGTTCGCATGCAGTGTGAGCGCTAACCGTGCTGGAGCACGGAACAAGACGCGTGACGTCATGGTTTTGGGAACTGTAGTCCGTAATCAAAGCTGCAAAGTTCTTGCTGCACTTCAGCTGGTACCTTGCAAACCTCCTCATACTAGCAGCACGATTATGTGAAACTTTTTTTATGCCACTAAAGGCGGGCATACACTGTGCGATTTTCGTCCGATTTTGAGCCGAATTCTGACTCGTGCGACTCATTTTCGTGTCGGACCGATTTTCAGCTTTGTCGTGCGTCGTTTGTCGTGCAGTGTTCGTGCAGTGTACAGGGAGAAACGAGGCGATCAACCTCTCACGATCGACAATCGGATGGACGGATGAATTTCTGGCATGTCAGAAATTTTGGTCGCTCCTCGTGACTATATCGCACAGAGGAAGCAAAGCTACGAACCGATTGCCCTAAACTCAGTGTTTTTTCCCTCACTGCACCTGCGCGAAAACTGAAGTTTAACCATTTCATCTGCAGCAAAAATAAAATTAAAATAAAAACGAGCTACAAATTACCTCCAGTTCGTGTTGCAAAATGGATAATTGTTACGAATTGGAAGACTCAAGGGGATCCATGTGCAGCTTACATTTATTGATCAGAGTAGTCAAACAGGCATGCGTCAGAACCAGCAGATACAGCAGTGAAGACAGGGCTAAATCGAAGTACAATACCAGGCAGATGATCAGGGCAGGCAGCAAACAATCAAGGTCAAGGAACAAAGCAGAGGTAACGTAGGCAGGCAGCAGACAGGGAGATATCCAAAACAGGCAGGGTCACAAAACAATCAGGCAGAAACAAGATAACACGCTCAGAAATTACAGGCAGTCGCAATGTAATACTTCGCACTGGGTGAGTGTAAGAGTGTGGCTTAAATAGAGAGTCTGATGAGGTGCAGGTGTGTGTGTGTAATCAGTCACCGGGATGAGGCATTATGGGAAATGGAGTTCTGGAGAAGTGATCAGTTCTGATGTGGAGTGCCCTCTGGTGATTCTCTGGGGCACTCCAACTGGTGATCGTCACATAGCCCCACCCCAAAGAGCGGCTTCCAGACGCTCAAAACAAACAAACAAACAAAACTGTCCAGGTGGGCGGTGGAGCAGAGGCGGGTCTGGGGGTGGGATGGAGGGCCAGGTCCGTGGAGCAGAAGAGGAGCAGGTGACCAGAGCGTATCAGGCTGAGCAGGCGACCTGGGCGGAGCAGGCTGTGTAGGCGAAGGCCAGGGCGGAGCTGGACGAGGCGAAGACCAGGGCAGAACTGTCGGACCCTCAAACGTCCAAGGCTAATCAAACTGTGGGCATGACCAGGGCAGAGCAGGCTGTGGACGTGACCAGGGCGGAACTGTGGGACCCTCGGGCGGCCACGGCGGTGACGGTCCCTCAGGCAGCCACGGCGGTGAAGGTCCCTCAGGCAGCCACGGCGGTGAAGACCCCTCAGGCAGCCACGGCGGTGAAGACCTTTCAAGAGACCACGGCGGTGACGACCCCTTGGCTGCCCACGGCGGTGAGGACCCCTCGGGCGGCCACGGCGGTGAAGACATTTCAGGAGACCTCGGCGGTGACGACCCCTCAGCTGCCCACGGCGGTGAGGACCCCTCGGGAGGCCACGGCAAAGCAGGATGAGATGAAGGCCATGTCTGTATCGCCTCCATGGCCCTCACAAGGTACCTACTGCCCCCCCCCAAAAAAAATACTTGGAGAAGTCCACAGGGAGTTGAAGGGCACAGCTTGAACAGAGCTTGAAGGACACCGGCAGGGCGAGGCGCAGAGGCGGGGCCGGCAGGGCGAGGCGCAGAGGCGGGGCCGGCAGGGCGAGGCGTCCTGGTATGCTCACCGAAGCCTGGCGAACCGAACGAACCCTCCTTTTCCTCCTGCGGTGGCGTTTCACTTGAACTGAAGACTTAATCACATGAACTGAAGACTCATCGTGACTCACTTGAACTGGATACTCATAATCACTCACTTGAACAGGAGATTCATCACCCGTGAGGCTTGAGTGAAGTGCAGGCTCGTCAGGGCTGACGGTGAGCGCAGGCTCGGCAGGGCTGACGGTGAGCGCAGGCTCGGCAGGGCTGACGGTGAGCGCAGGCTCGGCGTGGCGAGGCTCTGGAAGCTCTGCTGAGACATGGCGAAGGTGAGCGATGGTTCTCTTGATAGCACGAGCTGACATCAGCGGGGGGTCAGCCACGCTGGAAACAAGTCCTGGATGGCCATATACCGATCCGATGGCTGGATTGGTGGGTGTAGTGTGGAGAAACTCAGTCCGAGGGGATACTGTGGGTTCACGGGGTTCCTCATCTACCATACCCACCGTATACACTGAACCGCTTAACAGAAGGGCCAGTGCAATATAGCTCTCTAATGTCCCGTTAGGCTCATGCAAGGGCATGAATGACCTGAGCGGTTCTGATAGCCCTCCTCGGAAGAAGATCATCAGGCAGTCCTGGCTCATAGAGGTGAAAGGTGCTAGTTTGATAAAATCTTCTACGTACTCCTCAATCAAACGATTCCCCTGACGGAGACACAGAATTTGGGCTGATGTGTCCATGGCTGGTATCCACAGGGAAAGCCGCTGGATCCTTGTGTGGCGAAGTATTCTGTTACGAATTGGAAGACTCAAGGGGATCCATGTGCAGCTTACATTTATTGATCAGAGTAGTCAAACAGGCATGCGTCAGAACCAGCAGATACAGCAGTGAAGACAGGGCTAAATCGAAGTACAATACCAGGCAGATGATCAGGGCAGGCAGCAAACAATCAAGGTCAAGGAACAAAGCAGAGGTAACGTAGGCAGGCAGCAGACAGGGAGATATCCAAAACAGGCAGGGTCACAAAACAATCAGGCAGAAACAAGATAACACGCTCAGAAATTACAGACAGTCGCAATGTAATACTTCACACTGGGTGAGTGTAAGAGTGTGGCTTAAATAGAGAGTCTGATGAGGTGCAGGTGTGTGTGTAATCAGTCACCGGGATGAGGCATTATGGGAAATGGAGTTCTGGAGAATTGATCAGTTCTGATGTGGAGTGCCCTCTGGTGATTCTCTGGGGCACTCCAACTGGTGATCGTCACAATAATATTACCCACCGTCTTCAAGCCACCTGATATGTAACACCTCTTTTATTATTTTGTCAAACAATGTTTTTGAAATAAACCTGTTTTTAATTTTCATTGATGATTAATAATGGCAATGTTCGGACATATTATAGACTGTTAATAGTTATTTTATATGTATATAATTCATTGTAATCGACCTAAATGTTTTAGACAATTTTTAATGAGGAGTAAGATTAATATTTTATCATCCTCACAGCACGTTGGTTATGTGCTGGGAAAATATTGCGTGGCAAATTAATTATAATAGCGGATCAATTTAATAGTAAAATTAGCCTATAGGCCTCCCCTAATAATGATAATATAATAATAATAATAATTAAATGCATAAATTGAAAATACTAAATCATCTTGATACTGATAGCAGATGCTTGTTTTGACAATATCTCTGGATACATACACGTAAATAGGCGCAATCCAGGGGGTTATCGCAGATATTACACGTATAGTGTGAGCAGTGAAGTCGCAGCTCGACGATCGGACTGTACAGTGTGAGCACATAAATCCTGAGCTTTGGCTTTGCATCGCATGCGATTTACTCGTTCATTGTGAGTAGGTACCTTTCTGATATCGCACAGACATCGCACAGTGTATGCCCGCCTTAAGGCGACACATTTGTTTAACAACAGGCTGTGAGAGGGCTGTGGACCACCGTGGACCAAACGACACAAAATTATCCACAAAGAAAACAGAGCGATGGACTCCATTGTGTTCAGAGAGCGCCGCTCTTCTTGTTTATCCCGAAACCGTCGCACCATAATGACGTAACGTTAAGCGTGGTCCGGCACGAATGCTGAAACCCTATGTGAGTGCAGGCCAGAGGGGGAGTGGGGAGGGGGGACAATCGTACTCGGGCCCGGTTCATGGCAACCGTGCCTAGTGTGAGTACACCCTTAAAGGTTAAACCGCTTGATTAATTTCCATTTCTTTTTATTTTAATTCTAGTTATACAGGTCATCCATCCTTTGTGTCTTCATTTATTATTTTTTTAGTTAAAATAATTATGCTTTCATCTACCTTCATCTAGTGTTTAAAATTCAAATTTTGCAGAAAAAAAAATCAAAGAGGGACAGTCTCAGTCAGGTGACAGTGAGAACATTTTTACTTTCTTCCAATTGGCTGTGAAAAAGCAACAACTGAATCCAAACCATATTCATCCACCCTCTCAAAACTGACCTCCAAACAGCCACATCTGCTGCAGCCATATGCCCATTCAAGGGACCGTTTCGGCCTCTCATGAGAAACTCTGATACTTTCAGATGCATTTGGTCTCTCATATGATGAGGGCAGCTTCTGGTTGAATATTTGCAAAGACCGTGTTGGAGGTCTGGGGCAGCCGAGGGCCCAGTGGTTGGTGTAGTGTTCAAAGGAAAAAGGACGAAAGACCCAGAGGATTCATGTGGCGCCGGAGCATTGTCTCTGAAAAACAGGAGCACTGCTGGGGTAAAAACGCCTTGATTTAAAATTCGCTAACAAATCCAGCCATGGCTCGAGCGAACACCACAAGTGAGCAGAATGAGAAGCAGAGGGTGTGAATAAAATGAAACATGCTCTAAAATTTCATTTAAGGTAATTCTCTCAGCATACGTTTCAATTTAATTGTGCTAAATTTAGTATGTTAGGTAAGACATAGGGGGTTGGCGGTGAACAACATGACGCCTTGAAGATATTGTGTTATAATTATAGTCACATTATTTGCTGTGGGTGTTTGGGACTAACTTTTTTTGTAGAATACAACAAAGACACGCATTTAAGTATTCATATATTTATACAGTCAAAGTGTTTTTGTTTTCTATTTCATTACATTTCACAATACATAATGAATTAGAGTACAAAATGATATGATTAGATCAACACAGTCTGTGTTGCGTAATCTGTGCTGACGGATTAAGGGCCTGTGAATAAACTCTGTGCTCCAGAGATTATCTCACTCAGAAATTGACCTATTTGGCAGGAAACCTTTTTGTGAAAGATTTAAATTAAAAGAAACCTCTTCTCAGTAAAAAATCTTATTAAAATGTATAAATGGAGATAAGTTCATAGAAGATGCTATAATACTAATAATAAATAAAAAAGAAATAACTTGAGCCTTGGCTTGTGTAGAATATGGAGGATATTTGATATGCTGCTATTCTTAAAGTTGCTCTAAGCGATGATGTCACTTCTTGTTGACTTTCAAAATATTGTCAAACAAAATGGTGGCCAGCTAGACAAACTGAGCTTGACGACTGTCGTACAGTTGTAAATATTCTAGTAGTTGTGCCAAGACAAATCTGAATCACCTAATTCCTCAAAAACGTTGAAATATTTTCTACATGAGCTCTCTATACATGAGCTTCTCCCTTGACTTTGCCTCCATGTCCACCTGATTGCCTCATAGACAGTAAACGATTGCCTGCGAGCTTCTCTGTCTGTACGGTAATGTCTCTATTGTGCGACAGAAAGACCGTGGTTATGATGCAATCTTTAGCCTATTTTTATAAAAAACGGCTTCTACATTGCCGTAACGTAAGATACAAAGCATTTTATACATTGTCGTGTTTCTTTAGAAATAAATAAAGGGCAAATGAAGTCTTTGGATGCCTCAGATGTTCGCTGACAAAGTGACACCAAAATGAATGGGAGTCAAAGGAATATGCTAACAGCCGGTGATAGTCAGCTAAAAGAAAACAAATTAAAAAACAAAAACAAACAAACCAAAAAAACACTATACATTAAAAATCTGAAGTAGCTTCACTTAAAGCTGAAGTGCATGTGCGGTTGAATATCAGCCAATAAGATTCCATGTACGATGTCGCCTCTTCATTGGTCAGCCGTTGAAGCCTTTTCTGAGAGTACTTAGACTTGCACGAACGCACGGAACACAGTCTAAGCACATACACCTTACTTTAAGCGAAGAGGAGAGATTCGAGATTGAAATGAAAATGTTTTAAGTGCAGCCATATTCTCTGAGAGACCCCAGAGAAAATTCGTATTATCTGAGAGTGGAAGGATTCATGCTCGGCACAGTATAACAGAACAGAGAGATTCGCGCTCGTGCATTATATTAATGTACTTTCGCGCTACAATAATGCGCTCTCAACATTTGACAAGAAAATAATGCCATAACACTCCCTTCAGAGTGTTTCCAAACCCACGCCTCCTTCAAAAAACATGAACACACATAGCTAGAGCAGCGAACATGTCATGAGAGACAGCATTAAATTGCCTCATGTCTTAAAACATTACAATAATCATGAACGCAAACAACTTAAAGAGCTCTGACTTGTACCACCCAACTGCTGCAGATTAATTTCGCCATTGATTGTGGTGCCATAGAAACTGCAAAAGCCTCTAAATGCCATTTGAAATTTTCTTCTTTATTTATGATTTTTATCAAACTTGTATATTTAAGTTTACTAATTTCACTAAAATGGCAATGATAATTACCTATTAATTGCTATTTAAGTGAAATTACTGAACTTAAATATACAAGTTTGATAAAAATCATCATTAAAGAAGAAAATTTCAAATGGCATTTAGAGGCTTTTGCATCTGAACTCTTCATATCCAAGTCAGAGGATGTGTACAACTCTGAGTAGACGGTCACTGTTTTCCATCTTGCCATGTTTTTTTCATCCACCAACCACGTCACACCCATTGCAGATACCAACTCTTGCATTAGTACATATACTACTCTATTTATCTCCCTAGACTCTCTAGATGAAGGACAATTTTATAAAAATTTCTGCCAATTTCTTGATGACCCTCAAATAAAAGTTGTTAATTGCTAGGTTGCACCAGCAGCTGCAATCACTCTATATTTATAGCCTTTTTGCACCTTTACAGAGAATCGCTTTTGTACAAGACTTGATTTCACCCCTTTTTTCAACTCCAGCTGCTGATGCATCTTAACATGTATCATAAATGTTCTCATAAAGTTCTGAGGTTAAATGTGACTACTGAGCCTCAGAGAGATTCATTCATTTTCTAAACAAAGTTTCCAGTTAGCATGATATATAACTTTGATACTCTAAACTATAAATAGATCTGGCTGAGATCTTTGTGGGCTGTGAAATGGTCCTCGATATGCTTGAAGGGACCGCCATGCCTCAGGTGTGAGGGGATGAAGCGGAACAGAGACGCCACATGCCAGAATCGCTCGTAGGCACCATGGCATCTTGACAGAGGAAATTAAGCTGCATCAGTGCTGGCCTAATGCTAGAGCCCGAAGACAAACATGTAAATGTCAGCTCTTTAATAGACATGTGAAATAGATCCTGTCAATTTTTTCCTGTCCAGGATAGGATCCAAGAACGGCTGAATGGAATGATTTCTACAAACCAATTGAAACCATATGATGTTGATGTGTCTCAACAGAAAAAAAAAGCATCTAATGTAGAAAAACATGCTATGAATTGGTCAAGCATGTTTTAACATGACGGAAATAATGGGTAAAAAAAATAAAAATGAGCAATGCTTAAAAGGGAGTAATTGCTTAAGTACATTTCCTTCTTTTATAGGACATATAATTACAGTTCAGTTTTTTAAAATGGCCTCAGTAATTAACCTCTTCATCAGAGTCTCATTATATGTGATTTTAATCATAGAATTTATCTCGGCTGCATACGAGTCATATCCTGTGCAACCAAGCGAAGTTAAATTACAGTTTCACTACTGAGAGAGCCAATACATTTTCCAATAATATTTCAAAGTTGGCATTTAACAACATAACAACTTAAACAAGATTAAAAACCAGCCGAAACAAAGCTTGATTATAACTTTCTGAGTTTTCTAAACACTAATTGGCACAGTAAGATTCATCCACGTGACACAAACACAACCATCTGCCAGAACATTAGAAGTCATGATGTGTCATCAACAGCCAGAGGAAACCATTGCGCCAGTGCTCAACAGCTTCCATGCTGGGCCTCTGAAATGTGGAGCAGTAGATTTGTAGAAGAGGGCAAACAGTCACATAAGTCTGTAAAGTTTTTTTTTTCTTTTTCTTTTTTTCTTATACACAATTCTGATTCAACCCTGTCAGGCTTCGCTTCGTTTGCTGTCTGCGCTCCCTACAGTTCTTCTTTTGTCATGAAGCAGACATTTCTCCAAAGTTTTGTTGGCAGCATCCCACACAGTGTAATTGATTATGTAGATCTATTCATTTCTCAAAGCATGAGAGGGATTCACCAATTAATTCCACTGCTCTGAATAAAAGCTGGTGGTTCGTCTTGGGGAAAGCAGTGGGCTGAAACAATAACGTTGGCAAATAAGAAGCAAAGTAATTGGAAGTTGGACTTTAGGGGGAAAGCTGACACGTTATTGGAAGATACCAAATATTGGTTCAGGGGAGGTGTTTCACACCCTTCAAACATTAAGAAAGGTATTACAGCTGAAATATCTGAAACGTCTGAAATCCAGAAAGGTTTAAACGACAATCACCAGTGACAACAGATTCACCCGTTGTAAATGCATAAGACTTTGTTCGGACTTCGGAGTGGCTACATGGATAGAAAACAAGGGTAACACTTTAGAATACGGTTCCTTCGTTAATAAATAACTACACAAGAACTAATAAGTAACATAATATTAACAATCTAGTAACTATTATTAACTAACAAGAAACTCTGATTAACGAACTAGTAAGTAATAGCGCACAGACGAAAGTGGTAGTTCACTATTAACTAATCAATAACTACTATTTTTTTAATACTTCCCAGAGAAATACTGAAAAAGTTTATTAACAATCTAGTAACTACTATTAACTAAAATAAATTCTTATTAATGAATTAGTAAAGAATAGCTCACATATGAAAGTGTTAGATACATGTGGGAATTACTAATTATTTGGATTCGTATTATAAAGTGAAGATAATTGGAACTAACTAATAATTACTCAAGTGTTACTAAAGACATTTTCTAAAAGTATACTAAAGTTCACCAAAAATCTCAAACGTTTGCACAAATCATGACTAGATCATGTAGTAACACTTGAGTAATTACTAGTTAGTTCCAATGATCTTCACTTTATAATACGGATCCAAATAATTAGTAAGTAATAGCTCACAGATGAAAGTGTTACTAGATACTTCTGTGGGAATTACTAATTATTTGGATCCGTATTATAAAGTGAAGATTATTGGAACTAACTAGTAATTACTCACAATTTGTTTGCCTCAGCCGAGCCCAAACCACTATAAACTTTCCTCCCTACCATATGGGGTAACTCTGTGGCTATTGCCTATTGCTACAATACCTTTGTGGCTCTGATCAAGGTCTGGGAAACTGGTAACAGGATATTGCCTTCTCTTACCTAACCAGCTCTCGGCCCTTCTGCCTAGGCCATACAGGTTTCCTGGAACGATTGTCTAGGGCAGGATCGACTTCTATGAGTTCTTCCTGGTTTACGTTCCTATGTGGCTCAGCACAAAATGAGTATTCCCTATTATGTCTTGGTTCCTCTAGGCTCTTCTAGGGCTTAAGGCCAAATTCCGCAGCCATTGCATGGCGTGATTGTATTGGTTCCCCATAACAGCATCTAGAGACGCAGTACAAGTAAAATATCGAAAGGGAAAGTACTCAGATACGTAACCTTGGTTCTCTAAGATACGGGAATGAGTACTGCGTTTCAGGCATTGCTATTGCTGCACAACTCTCAGTTCGTCGCTTGAGTAGAATTTAATCTGTGTATCCCAGCCCATTCTCACTCCCAAGGCGTCACCTAACTGACGCCTTGGGAAGCATTTGGACATGCTTCAATATCTGACGCTTTAGGCGCCCTTTAGCGTCAGTTAGATGACGCCCTAGGATCGCGTGTACCCTACCCCCACCCCACACCTAAACCTAACCGCGTCCTCTAACAGACGCTTTCCTTTAGCGTCAGTTAGATGACGCCGTAGGATCGCGTCATGTAAGTGACGCTAAAGGGCGCCTAAAACGTCAAATATTGAAGCATGGTCAAAGGTGACGCCTTGGGGTGAGAATGCGTTGTGTATCCTGTGCCAGATCACCTGCTTTTTTAGCCAGATGCCACGCCCACATTGTCGCACGTGTTTCTTCGCCATAAGCTTGTGCAGCTCCATTGCCTTGCCATTGGTTCGTTTTATTACTCTGCACAAACCTATGGCCATGCATTTTCACTGCGTGATTAAAAAGGCTTCAGAATTAGGAGAAAAAGGAGTTCTCCCCGTACCACCGTCTAGCGACGCAGTACTTGTTCCCGTTTCTCAGGGAGCCAAGGTTACATAAGTAACCAAGTACGTTTGTCATAGTTCTGTAAATGTGGGGTTTAAAAGAGGTCAATTCAAAGCTTTGGTTGTGGCAATTTTCCTTATGATTTCCTTATGATGTTGCGAATCTTTCTTGAGTTTTGTTGTTTGCCTGCTTCTTGGTTTAGGATTTCAGTCGAGGAGGGTCCATTAAAATCCTGTTTGTTTATCACAGTTTTAATCCAGACATGGTCTTAAACTTATTTATAATATTCATGTACTAAAAAACAGCAAAACAAGATAAAGGCTCCAGACTCAGTTCTGTTTTGGAGTTTCCTTTAATCTCAATTTCTCCAATGACTCATTTGGTTCAAGATGTCTAGTGGGAGGAATCTCATGTCAATAATTTTCAGAGGAAATAGACAGTATTTCCACTCTTTGGTATAGTGTGTTTATCTGGTTGGGGGACGTGTAGGTTGGGGATCTTGAAAGTGATACTTGTGGATGCCCAGAGACCATTTGTCTAAAACAAAATCATACTTGTAATAGTTTCAGCAACAATCCTATTTCAAAGTCAAATGCAGCCGCAGGGAGAAAAAGTGAATGGTCTTGACATGGCAGAGATAGACGGCGAGGCTCCAACAGCCTGATATTTGGCCCCTCTTCCTCACAGGAGACACCCCTCTCAGTGTATTCATGTTTCAATAAGGCTTTGAATAGTCTCTCCCCCACCATCACAGCTCACTGAGCTGAAAGCTCCCAAAGCTCCCCGCTCTTCATTATGGCCGCTGTATGTGGGACGCCTCCAGGTCACTCCTGATGTTCTTCTTGCCGCCTGAGGAGGATTTTCGATGCAACACTCACAAGCCGTGCCAGAACAACCAAAGGCATGGGAACGCAATCTGTGAAGCAAGAGATCACTGATTTTTAATGAAAAAGAAGTGGTGATTTGAGATTGGGGACCTTTTTGAGGGGGTAGGATTAAAATATCCTCTGTTACATTTGCAGTTGTTTTCTACCAGTTAGTGCTTCCTCCGATTTCCTTTAGAGATTAAGATTATTTTTTCCCTCTCTCTCTGATCTGAACGTAAAAGGACTATTGGTAACAAAACAGACGTTCTTTTGTTGAACTTCAGGACCCTTGGAGCACAATGTGACAGTCAGCTGAAGAACGTTTGTGTTGGAGTATGAGGAATCGCCTATGGTGTTCAAGGAAAAATGCTAGTTACTTTCGGTTAACTATTATCACGATTACAGATATACAAAGAAATACATTTCAAAGCAAAGCACGGTTTATCAAAATGATGTGTTCATATGCATACTTTGTGTCCTTGTAGATGAAACATAACAAGTAAATGACTCAACTGATCAAGCAAAAATAAGTAAGAAGTTATCACAGCAAATTGCTGTGAGAGAAAAATAAAGATTGTGTGTTAATAGTGTAAATTGCATTTGGCTGGGAACTTGGACCTCATTTTTATTTAATTTTATCTCAGTCTTTGTGATAGAATTACAGTAGAGCAATTGTTTGCACTGTGTTATTGCATCATGATCAACTCTTAAGGCTCATCAACTTGCAATCTACACTACTGTATATGTGAGTAGCAGTAACAATATTATCTCCTATACACAATAATAGGAGGTGGAGTGTTTATAAAGCTGTTGTGATGAGCTGAGTAGTCGTGAACTTTTATTATGAGGTGTAAACAAGTTAAACACAGATACTGTATCAACACATGCCTTGATGCTAATGAATTCAACAAAGCTACCCCGGTTGTTGTGCGCCATTCAGAAACTGATTAAAAAATTGTTTTGAATTCCAATCCACTTTCTGTATTTGAATTGAGGCTGCTAATAAAAATGGGTAACACTTTACTTGAAGGGGTGTGCATAAGACTGACATGCCACCTTCATAACCATACAATGACATATGTCTTGAATATGAAGTAGGGTTTATGCATGTTCATGACGACTGTCATTAAGTTTCTTTCGCTCAATAATGACATTTTTAATGCAAATATGACATTGTTTGAGATGTCTTTGTTACGACACCTTGACATAAAATTAAGTTAAACTGTCATGTGGTTGGCTTAGACATTGGCTGTCATGAGGCCATTACAACGGTGTCATGAACATTTTTTGTGACCTCAACTACAGTGGTACTAATCGAATTTGTCATTAAAAAGTTATAATGGCTTCATGACAGCCAATGTCAAAACCAACCACCTGACAGTTTAATGCAATGTTAACCCATAAAGCTAGGTGGTTTCTTAAGTTTGATAATTAATCTGCTATGTCATGTTTATGACAAGTTGTGTTGTCTTAGTGTCAAGTTGTCATGACAAAGACACTGACAGGTTATGATGCACTCTATTGATTTATGTCAAGGTGTAATGACAAAGACATCTCAATGTCATATTTGAATTAAAAAATGTCATAACTGAGCGAATGACACTTAATGACAGTTGTCACAAACCTGCTTAAAATTTCCTTCATATTCATAACATATGTCATGTCATGATTATGAAGGTTAGTCTTATGCACACCCCTTCAAGTAAAGTGTTACCTAAAAATGTAATTGTGAGGAAATTGGATTTAAATGTATGGAAATGTGTGAAATGCATTTCTTTCACTTTAACATTGCAGATAGTTCGTCCTTTCGAAATGTGACTCTATTTGTATTATATAATTTAATGACTAACTTTTGAAGACTAGAAGAGCACGTCTTTTCTCAGAATACATTATTTGTGCAATTCTTCTTCCTGTCATTCAATTTTGCAATTAAACTTTTTGTGTGGTGTGTTCAATTCTAATTCAGATAAATTCATTGAAATGGAGACAATTATTTATTTCATAACAACACCCTCTAGCAATGACTATTCAAAATTTAGCACAACCGCTTGAATGTTATTGCGATTTAATGACGTCCTTTAACAGTTTTGTCTATATGTCTAATTTAATAGCAATTATTCAACACACATATTTTAGATCAGGTGTGATATGCTCCGATTATGGTCTTTATGATGTTTTGGCACCTTATTTTCTGTACTAATTGTAAATGAGAAGTTTTTTAAGGGTGGACGAGACAAATAAATGATGGATGTTAATTATTTAATGTTGAATGCATTTTCTGTCCTGAAAAAAAATGGATAGGAGCATTCAAATGATAGAAAAATAGCTTGAAAGCCTTTGATGGTAAGCATTGAACTATAATCACAATTTATAGCGTCTATAGTTTTTTTTTTTTTTTTTTTTTTGACAGAGCTGTTACTGTGAAGTGCAGTGAATGGAGAGAGTTAGTCTGTTTTGTCTGCAGATTTATATCAGTTCCTTAGTGAATATGCTTTGACAGATTGCTACTGATAAACATCTTTGTATGGACTAAGTAGATGACAGCAAGAATTATGTGTCCTTGTGTGGATGTGTGGTTCACCTCCCAGTGGTTTTTAAAACATTTCATACTGTCAATTATCCAGTTTGTTGCTTATGAAATGACTGTTGCAGGCGCAGTGTGGGAAAGCTTTCCCATTTAATAAAAAAAAAGTAAAAATAAATGACACCCTGTTTATGTAAGTAATTATTTTTCGGGATACTTTTTTTCTTTTTTTACTTCTTTTGTTAATACGCTTTTATGTCGCCATCTCTGAAATTTAAATCAATTACTTAAGACACTAGCTGTTTCATTCAAAGATTTTCATTATTGACTTTTTAGTTGCATGTCTGAATGTCAAAGAAAAGACTTTCACAACACTGCATAAAAAGATTGTTTAATAAAGTAAGATATTTTGCCATCTTTCATGCTACATAAATATTCCAAATGACCTACTTTTCAAAGAAATGAAAATATTACTGGGTATTTTTTAATAAAGTCTAAAGCAAGATAAGTGATAAGCTAGCAGGAGTTAAGCAACTAATATAATCCTGCACCCATTTAGAAATCTATGTATCTCCCCCACTTTCGGGAAATAATCACTTTGCCTTAAAGGGATAGTGCACTCAAAAATGACAATTTTGTTAATAATTCTTTACATATTTTTATTTATGACACTCATAGCATTCCAATACATCCACTTGTAGGCCTTGCTTTATTCTATAACACACACACAAACCATTTATGTCCATTTTATAGAAAAATATTGTGTCACGTTAAAAAGATTGTATTACAGTGATACAAAACCAGTCCCAGGTGGATTGACCCTGTGGCCTGTTTTATTCACTCATTGAATAGGCATAAATAGAGAAGGTCTTAGACACTTTATCAGAATGAATCAGATTTACACAAAACCATGAGGACATTTCCTAAGGCAGAAAATATAGAGCACACAAACTCTTAGAGGTCAAATAAACAATGGCTGTGCAGCTCTTCACATGAGCCAACATCGAAACCATGATACTTTTGTTTATCAGGCCGAAATAAAGACTCAAGCCTCTAGCGTTGAAAGGCTGGTTTGATGTTGTAATGACCTGTCACAGATTGAAAATACACACAAGGAAGGTTTTATTAGTGTTTATGAAATGGGGCATTGTAGCTACCTCTGGAAAATATAGTGAACTACAGCCATAACTTAGTAATTATAAGAATCATTTAATCTGTATGTTGAGAAAATATCCCTGTGGGTTGTAGCCTATTTATGTATTTCAACATTAAAAGCCAGGAGATAAACAAATAAGTTATAGCACGTGCTTATCATGTTTACTGATATGGACATATAAAGTGTTCAAGTGAATCTACACTCACCATCCACTTCATTAGGTGGACCGTTTCAACTGCTTGTTAATCAGCCAATCACGCAACAGCTCAATGCATTTATGGTTAAGACGGTCTGTTGAAGTTCAAACTGAGCATCAGAATGATGAAGAAAGGTGATTTAAGTGACTTTAAATGTGGCATGGTTGTTTGAGCGAGGTGGCTGTTCTTAGTATTTCAGAAACTGCTGATCTAGCCTCTCTATTGGGTCTCTATTGGGTTTGCAGAGAGAGGTCAGAAAAAGAGAAAGTATGCTGTGAGCGGCAGTTGTGGGTGAAAATGCTTTGTTGATGCCAGAGGTCAGAGGAGAATTACAAGACCGGTTCGAGCTGATAGAAAGGCAACAGTAACTGAAATAACCTCTCGTTACAACCGAGGTCTGAAGAGCATCTCTGAACGCATCGCACATCAAACGGTGCACCTAATAGAGAGACCATGTGAGTGTACAGTATATCATTATTCTTTGATACACAGAAATGAAAAAATTGGAAATCTCTGCAGGCTGAATCTCTGTAGGCTCTGTAGGTATAATTTTTGTATAATTTGATGGTACTAAAAACCCCTGCCAGATCTTTACTGTAAACACTACTGTGACCATGTTGTAAGCATTATGAGAACTGGCGCCATCTGCCATCTTAGTTGTCGATATGGCGAAAATGACTCAGTAGGCATTTTTTTTTTTACAGTACAGTAATATTAGGCAACTATAAAATTATTTCAGTGTTGATGCTGAAGGTAAAATTGATCAAATTTTAACTTAAAATAAGGGCTCGTACCAAACGTGGTAACACTTTATAATAACTGCACGCTATTACTCATTAGTTAAGCATGAGTAAACAGTTAATTCATCATTTATAAAACATTAATAGACATTTATAAGCAGTTTATAAATACAGCTATAAATGTTTTTTTCTTGATTTATAAGCATATCTATAATGTGTTTAATAATTGTATTTTCATACTTTGTTAATGATCAATTAATAATTTCTAAATGAAGTTTAGCATTATTTACAAACCAGTTGTTTAAGAGTTGTCAGTCATTCATAAGATCACTTAGAAAGTGTAAGTAAATGTAGTAAATACAGGTAGTTATAAAGCATTTAGTGGTTAGTTAACTATTTTTGTGAGCTAATCTAAAGTGAGGACTATGCATGCCTTATAAAGCATTTATAACGGAGATTTAAAGGCGCATCAATCTTCTAAACAGTAAAAAAGTAACAAACACAACACAGTGATACAGAACATAGAAATATTTAACAGCCTTTAAAAATGCTTTACAAGGCATGAATAGTCCTCACTTTAGATGAGCTCACGAACATAGTCAACTGACCACTACTAAATGGTTTTTAACAACCCAAATAAACCCTGAACTACAGCATTGATACATGTTAATAAAGCATTTATTAACACACTAAGTAACCATCTCTATATGTCTGAATGATAAGCTGTATGAATGTACATTTAAATAGTTTATGAATCATTTACTCACACGCTCTAAGTAATCTTACGAACCATTGACAACTCTCAAATAACTGGTTCATAAAAAATGCAATTCTTCATTTATAAATGATAAATTGATCATTAATAAAGGATGGAAATACAATTATTTAACAAATTATAGATATGCTTTTAAATCAAGAAGAAAACATTTATAGCTGTATTTATAAACTGCTTATTAATGTCTATTAATGCTTTATGAATGATGAATTAATGGTTTACTCATACTTAACTAATTATTATTAGCGTGTAGTTATTATAAAGTGTTACCAAAAACGTAATAATATAATAATAATCCATTACATATATAGCGCTTTTCTCTGCACTCAAAGCACGTTACATGGAAGGGGGAATCTCCTCAAACCACCAATGTGCAGCATCCACCTGGATGATGCGATGGCAGCCATATTGCGCCAGAATGCCCACCACACACCAGCTTACTGGTGGTGAGGGAGAAAGTGATGAAGCCAAACAGTATATGGGGAATGCAACCATACATAATATTTACTGAAAAAAATGTTCAAATTGCCTTAAATATAATTCATACTTTGCCTTTTTTTTTTAAAGAATATTTTACATTAACATGACATATTGTCATCAAATAGGCCTTTAAAAATTCCGACCCGAGTTCTGACTGCATCATAGACATCTGCGAGACCTCCATCCATCTCCAGCTCCTCTGTCCTCCATACTGTACATGTAGGATTCAACCATAGGATACAACAGGGCTAAAGGCACACCTTAAGAAAAATTTATTTCATTACCCATGATTGCAGAAAATATATACTTCACATACGGGGCAAAAGGCACAAAGTGTTAATACAAATACTTTAGCTAAAGTAATACGCTTTTAATAAAGTCTAAGTTAATATTTGTTCAAAACAATTACTTTTGCAAAGTTTGCACTATTTCGTTTATTTTGATAAATAGTTCATTTATGCGTAAAAATGCAGTCATTAAAATTTTTATATATTTTTTTCAAAAATATTATATTTTACAGTACATTTTACATAACAATAAATTATATTTTATTATATGATTAATATGATTTCTTTTTTTTATTTTCTTTTTTTTTAAGATAATGATTTCATGATAGCCTAAATATGGTGATCTCTGAGGTGGACACCCAATTTAATATATGACATTTACCAACTGAATCTACTATGTCAACAAATGAAAAGTCAGCCAGCTGTTTATTATCATGTTAATTAATGTGCCTTTAGCCCCCACAGCAGGGGCACCTTTTAACCCAAATACCATACTTTTAATTATTCGTCCGTTGTTGGAAAAACTGTTGCTTTAATTAGCTTGAACAAAACTGAAAATCATTAAGATGACTTTTATCTCAAAATATATATTAAATCATTTAGGCGATTATCATTTCCTAAATGTACAACATTGAAAAAAAAATGTAATCAAATTAGCACAGAATCAACTTTACCCTGCTCCCTTCGATCAGCCAAATTCCAACGTGCGTGTCTATTACACAAATATTTTTTGGCCTATAAATAGTACGAGAAATTAAATCCGTGCTGTAGATATGCATCCATGTGCATCTTGCAAATGGGATGTTTCGGAAAGTACTGTAAGTAGTGTTTTTTTTTGCCATCTAGTGGTTTAGAGAATAATCAATGATTCCGTTTATCCCATATGTATCTTTAGCCCCCATGCTATGTGCCAAAATGGGGTATCAGATCCAACGCGGAATTACACTCACCTAAAGGATTATTAGGAACACCTGTTAAATTCTCATTAATGCAATTATCTAATCAACCAATCACATGGCAGTTGCATCAATGAATTTAGGGGTGTGGTCCTGGACAAGACAATCTCATGAACTCCAAACTGAATGTCAGAATGGGAAAGAAAGGTATTTAAGCAATTTTGAGCGTGGCATGGTTGTTGGTGCCAGACGGGCCGGTCTGAGTATTTCACAATCTGCTCAGTTACTGGGATTTTCACGCACAACCATTTCTAGGATTTACAAAGAATGGAGTGAAAAGGAAAAAAACATCCAGTATGCGGCAGTCCTGTGGGCGAAAATGCCTTGTTGATGCTTGTTGAGAATGGGCCGACTGATTCAAGCAGATAGAAGAGCAACTTTGACTGAAATAACCATTCGTTACAACCGAGGTATGCAGCAAAGCATTTGTGAAGCCACAAAACTTGCGGAAGATGGGCTACAACAGAACAAGACCCCACCAGGTACCACTCATCTCCACTACAAATAGGAAAAAGAGGCTACAGTTTGCAAGAGCTCACCAAAATTGGACAGTTGAAGACTAGAAAAATGTTGCCTGGTCTGATGAGTCTCGATTTCTGTAGAGACGTTCAGATGGTAGAGTCAGAATTTGATGTAAACAGAATGAGAACATGGATCTATCATGCCTTTTTACCACTATGCAGGCTGGTGGTGGTGGTGTAATTGGGTGGGGGATGTATTCTTGGCACACTTTAGGCCCATTAGTGCCAACTGGGCAATGCCACGGCCTACCTGAGCATTGTTTCTTACCATGTCCATCCCTTTATGGCCACCATACCCATCCTCTGATGGCTACTTCCAGCAGGATAATGCACCATGTCACAAAGCTTGAATCATTTCAAATTGGTTTCTTCATAATGAATTCACTGTACTAAAATGGCTCCCACAGTCACCAAATCTCAACCCAGAATCTTTGGGTTGTAGAGGAACAGGAGCTTTGTGCCCTATAGATGTGCATCCCTCAAATCTCCATCAACTGCAAGATGCTATCCTATCAATTTGGGCCAACATTTCTAAAGAATGCATTCAGCACCTTAATTGAATCAATGCCACGTAGAAATAAGGCAGTTCTGAAAGCGAAAGGCGGTCAAACACAGTATTAGTATGGTGTACCTAATAATCCTTTAGGTGAGTATGCCAGAAACTGTTTTTTTTTTATCCACAATAAAAATTAATGCTATATATATTATTATTATATATTATTATTGTTCAGTGTGTTTGGTAATTTGGCAAACCATATGCTAGTTTTATGGTTTCATTCAAAAACTGTTTGGTTTTTCCAGAGTTCGAAATGTTTCATCCAAATGTTTAGTTTTCAATGTGTTTTTCAGATGTTAGCCTACAATTCATTCAAAGTGTGTATATTAGCACTTGTCTACACTTTAACATATATCAATAATATCTTAATATAAATAAGTTATATATATTTTTAACTCCATCCCTAATGGTTACAGGTTTGATTCTCAATGCCGGCAGAAAATAATTGAAAATACATACATTTTTCATATCATTTTTCATATACATTTTTAATTTCACATAAATATTTGTTTTAAAAGTCTTTTAGATGATTGGCGTTTAGTCAATCATAATTTATGCTGACTAACCCTGACAGCATGATATTTACATTTTAGCAGAAGTTTACAAATCTTTTTAAAAATCAGAAATTCCATTGCAACTTGAAAGCATTTAATCTAAAGTTTTACTATGTAATTTTAAAAGTCTACCGATAGGCTCTGTATAGTATGCTACATTTGACTGAGATAACCCGTACAGTAGGCTACATATCATAATATCCATTTATTGTCACTACCATAATGGATTAAACCCGTGTTCTTCAAAATATGTCATTTAATTATGATTACATTTTTTTAATAACAAAAGCTTGTATCAAATTATATTGTATGAAAAATATTAACTGTACCTTTGATATTTTGCTGAAAACTAAGGTCTCCATTGTGAATTCAGCAGCTGCAAATACAAACCCAAGTGGAAAAACTAATAAAATGATCTTAATAAATCACCCGTCAAAAAACACCCGTTTCAATTCAGTCCCATCAGAATTCGGTTTCAAAAGTCATTGTGCGTCGATGCATCTCTCAAGTTTAGTTTTGTTGTCTTTAGAAATATATATTTTCTCTCTATGTACGAGCTTTTCCGTCAACACAAATAAAATCAGAGTTTTTCTCGATTCAAAAATTCGAATTCTTTATGATGATGCGATAAAGAGAAGCAACTTCACGAGTTCCTGTACACGTCTCTCAAAATCTCACCGAAACATAATTCCCAAGGAAACAAGCCGATTATGAATTGTTATTCCATTGGATTCGAATAAAATAGTCCGTGCCGTCGCAGAAAAGAACCCGTGTCGTTACAGTCCGAGGGACATTCCTCTGCCTTGATTTCAAATAATAAAAAAAAGAGTTTCTATGTTATCCAGGGGAAGGGGGGTGAGATGGTGAGAGACGCAGCTCGAGACGTCCATACGTGCCTTATCTTAGTGGCAGTGACGTGATATTGCAGCTCCAGTCCTGAGGCTCGGCGAGAAAGCGCTTTCCATCTCACTCTACAGCGAGTCAGCAGCATCCTCCATCCGTCAGGGACTGCGCTCTACCTGCTACCCGACCTGGGCATCTCTTGAGGGACGGGCAGACAACGACTAATGATCAGACGGGATTCACAGCATTTTTCGCCCTCGTTCTAGTGTCTGCTCACTTCTATTGCGCTCTCATCACTTGGTTGCGTTGAGGTGGGAAAAAAGGAACGAGATGATGATGATGATGATGATGATGATGATCCAGCCTGGAGTCTAATGCATTTTTGCTCATTGACCGTCTTGTTGCTCTAGACTTCATAGGCAATGGGAGATATCGATTCGCAGGGGAGCGACACGTTTAATTTCTAAAGGATGTGTCCAAGTATGTGGGAAAAATAGCCATAGCTTTCAGAGTGCAAGGTAAGACCTGTTTATTATTAGGGTGTTATTGTTATACATAAGTAGATGGATAAATAGGTGGGTTTGTACGGTGATGGGAAGGTCCTCGCCCAAGTTTATCCCTCTTCAATGCATAGACGAGTTCAAGATCCCGTAGTTTATTCTGGTTAATGCAATACAAACTACGTCAATATTTCATAGGACTCGAACGTAACACCAGGGCCAGTGCGAAGTTAAACGATGATCGACGAGTTTCGCAGGAAAATGACATAGAATGGAGTTTGGCGCCGAATAAGCCTAGCCTATAGTAAAATCCGTCTTCACGCCTGTTCGCTATTTTCAAAAAACGGATGATTGACAATCCAGCTAGACTTATTGGGCTTCGTAAGAGGTGAATATAAATTCGTCGATGCAGTTTTTATTATTTATTTATTTGTCATTTTTTTCTCGCTACATTACCCCCCTAATTCGTTTAAATATTTGGCTTCTGATCGAGACGCGGCGCGACAAACTGGATCGCTCCTGTCATAGTCAACGAAAAGTGCAAGCGCGCGACGCGACAAAGGAGATTGTCAAGTAAAGGAAAAGTAGCGCACAATGTTTGCAATGTGCGCCAATACTGTTTCGTCCCGTATGGATAACCTCTCTTTGTATTGCATCGTACGCGTTTTGCTATGCCGTACAAATAGTGGCGCATTTAAGGCGATTAAATAATAAAAAAAATAAAGGCTCGGTTTGGTAATGATGTGACACTGCACACAGCTGCAATGCCTGCAGGATTCATGCAAACAAGACATCGAATAGCTTTTCTCCCCTACTGGATCTCCTCTTCTCTCACCGCCTTCCCTCAGACTTCTAGAAAATTTAGGAATTCAACACATTATGTTGAGATGTGAATAGATCGTCGCGGAGAGAGAATCACACCAAAATCTAAGTTTGTAAAGATTGCATTCAGTAAGGGAATTAGATGTTGAATGCAAGGCTGCTTTAATCCTTAACATAGATCACGACATCCAGACAACCGGATATGATCTCCCTATATCCTAAAATACGATATACTACATTTATGTGGTGTTTTTTTTAGACTAAGTTGAATCGAAATCACAACTGTTCCTGAGCAGACTGAGATAGGCTATGATTATTATGCGGTCATACATGTAGATCACGGCAGAATTGCGACACATCTCAGTTGAATACATCACGTTTTATTCTGTCAAATATTTGTTTGTTTGTTTGTTTATTGGTCACATGTAATGCCAGCCTTTTTTATTCTTCTAAATGAACGCGTGGCGACTTAATATAACGACCATAAAGCTATTGAAAGGCATTGATCACTGTGTATGACACTGTCACTCATTCAAACACGGTAAAGACCATTCAGCGTGTAGCCTAATGATCATATTAAATGGTTATTAAATCGCTAAATATTATGTTGTTTTATCCTGCCACAGCAGATGCTCAAAGTTATTAGCCCCCCATTTATTAAACACCACAAGGTGGCAATGTTTATCCGAAATGTGTGACATTCCCATGGAAAGAATCATTTGAATCTCTATAAAATCGAGATGGTGGTTTATGATCGAAATTAAGCTGTTCAAATGAACAATGTAGGTAAGTATGTGTTTAACACAAAGCTTAATTGGATAGGAGATCTTAGACTGAGACTCGTTGACATGGCATCACTACCCACCTCCATATAGGCTGACAATAAATGTAGTGCATCTCTGTTTCTCTTGCAGGCCAAATGACATAGGATGAAGGCTGTTCGTAATCTGTTGATTTATATATTTTCCACCTATCTCCTGGTTATGTTTGGATATACTGGTGCCCAAGATTTCTGGTGTTCCACGCTAGTGAAAGGAGTTATCTATGGATCTTACTCGATAAATGAAATGTTTCCCAAGAACTTCACAAACTGCACTTGGACGTTGGAGAACCCAGATCCTACCAAATACAGCATCTACCTAAAACTTTACAAACGAGAAATTAGCTGTTCCGAATTCTCTCTGCTGGCTTACCAGTTCGATCACTTCTCCCACGAGAAGATCAACGAGCTGTTGAGGATCAACGAGTCCATTGTGCACCTCTGTGATGACGCCAAGAATATTTATGTTTTTTTGCATTACGACAAAAATTTCGTGCAGCTCCGGCGAGTGTTTCCCTACGACTACAACGGATTGACGACAAAGAAGACGGATGAGGAGGAAAGGTCTGTGGTGGAGTTTGTGGTTTTAAACAAGGCGAGCCCGAGTCAGTTTGGATGTCAGGTGTTATGCACGTGGTTGGAAAACTGCTTGAAAGGAGAGAAAGCTGAATCCTGTGGAATAGTCTATGCTAAATGCACCTGCCCGCAACATTTAGGAGATGGGGAATCTGAGAGCGTGCTGATGCTCAGTAACGTGGTGTTGCCTTTAAACCCCCAAACCGAAGGATGCCTGACTCCTCACGTGCGCTCGGCGCAGGTGTGCAATCTGAGCGCTGAGGTGCGACGACCATCCAAGGAGGGTGAGTATGAACCAGACAGCTGCAGTCCTTTAATGCTGGAGATCATTTCACAGCTTAATTATACCGTGTCTTTATGATGCCCCCTTGTATTCCTCCACCCTTCCACATAAAAGCACACTAAAAACAGCTCACTGTGATCTGCTACTGATGTCTATGACTTTTTTTTTTTCTTTTTTTTTTTTGTTTTACAATTTATGGGTGTATACCCAATAGGAATGTTCTTTCTTGATGTGTTATGTTCTTTCTTTCATGTTATGTCAGAAGTGTAACACAACCTGGATGGGGATTTATTAATTAACTAATTAATTTTTTTAAATGTTTTTTTTTTTTTTTTTTGGGGGGGGGGGGGGGGGTTTGGGGGTCAGGGGTACTAAGTCTAATGTATGTTTACATCATGCCATCTCTTTTATCTTTTAATATAGTAAACACATGTTTTTTGGAATTCAGTTGTGAATCCTAAAACGCATTCCCAAATGCTGTCTTTGGCAGTGAAGAGGGTCAATTGAACTTGCTTTAAGCACCTGACACCATACTTAGCCTTTTGGCCTAAATGTAATTGTTATGCTGCTGTCAGCCTCCATCAATGACAAACGTCTTCTTTTCTTGTCAGTCGTCCCTCTGCTGTCCACGGGCGCTGGCAGCAACAGATTGCCACAAATGCCTTTGAAGGAATTTGCTAGCAATGAACATTTCTGATGATGCATAATGGACTTGCATCGGGGTCGCAGATATTGAAGCTAATTAGCATCTGTAACATTTCACAACTGGCACAAGATAGAGATCAACTGGAGTCAGGAATGACCCAGCATACTGTGAAAGGACAACAGCTCACAGAGATTGTTGGCTGAGAATGGATGCTGACAATATCACTTCAATTTCAGCACAGTGATTCGAAAATAATGAATAATGAGAGAGAGAGAGGGGGGGAGTAACCGTCCTATGCCATTCCGGTCTCACTTTGCTGAAAATAATAACCCCATAGGGAGAAGGTGGCAGCTTTCCTGATCAAGCGGAACATGGTGCTTTGGAATTATCGAGGTTCAGTAGAGTTAAGTAGGCCCCCAATTTCATTTTTTCATCCCCTTTTCCAAATGAGCTTTATATTCCATTCCAAACTGTGTCATATTCCATTTATGATCTTGTAGCTGAGAGTGATTTTCATTTTATAATGTTTTAAATATGAATCAAGCTTGAAATGAAGATTAAGCCATTGATTATTTTGTTCCCCAGTTATTGTGTGAGCGTTTTATTACGGCACAGACTCCATAATTAATATTACTCCTTCTCCATCTATGAATTCTTAAACAGAACTCCCCATCTTAAAGCATTTCTGTATCAAGTTGTCATTATAGGCACTGGAAATATAGTTTTACTATTAAAAAGCGATGTTTCACTTACTTTCAGCTATCTGCATGTTTAGAGAAGCTTATGCTCTATTTTTTTTTTTTCAAAGATTAGGCTGAAAGCTTCTATTTATAGAGTAGAGGCTTTAGTGGATTGCTATCACAGGTTTAAAAGAGCACACAAGCCCCGCTGTTGTGTCAGAATGAAGCTTCTGCCCTCCCGGATGAGCGTCCAATGGGCTTCAAACAGCCATGACAAAAATAAATAAATAAATAAAAAACTAAACAAAAAAAGATCTGTAAAGAGTGGGTCCAAAATAAATGGTTGTCTTTGATATCCCTCACTCCTGGTTGTGTGCATGGTAACAAAGTGTGGCCTTTGAATGGGACGATGAGAGGATCTCTAAAACTGTTTTTCTGGTCCATTGCACTAGGATGATATCCAGCAGGCCAGCAAAAACATGAGCTTGATTATACTTTATGATAACATCGGCGTTTGAAATGCTGCCTTGCTGAGGATGAAAGTAAAGTGTTTTGAAATGTAAAAAACATATTAGACTTGCATAATAGATAATTATGATGCTGGTGCACATTAAATGCACTTGAGCAGGCATTAGCTGATTGCGGTAATATTGCAGTAACGGATTTATGGCGGTGTTGCTGTATTTAAACGTTAGGTTTGTTAAACATGGCCTCAAACAGGTTCATATATTCGACTATAACTATCTATAATCTGAATACAGCCAGATAGTCGTTTGTTTGAGGACACATCTTTGATGTAACTGGGAAAGGCTTTTATACTTTTTTTGGAATGTTTGAAACTGTAACATTTTAGAGTTGGAAGTCATTTTCAAAAAGTGGCTTTTTTTGACAAAAGTTTGACAAGAACGTCACTGAGATATAAACAGCAGGGAAATCCATCTCATCAGCCTTCATGCATTCTAACTAGTGATTTCTGTGGAAATATCAACCTTGGCCGTGAAGCCGCGGCTAGGAAAATGGGATACCAAGGCTAGTTTTGCACCGCAAGGTATATTATAAAATAGGCTGCCACAATTTATTCACCGCTCCAGCATAACTTGATATGACGTGGTTGTCTGATATGACATAAAGGACTTGGGAGTGAAAAAAAAAAAAAAGCATTTAATGGCTTTGGACTATACATTGCGCTGAAATGTTGACTATTTGGGGTGAAGATTTTAAGGCATTTAAAGGGGTCATGATATGGAACCTGTTTTTTTTTTTGTTATTTAAATATGTTCTCTGAGGTTTTTATATTGTTAATAAAGATTTTTTGCACAAAAATAGCACAGTCCTATCATCCTGGGTCGCCATTTCATTCAGTAAAATTAGTCCGTTTTGATTCATATACTGTTTAATGTTGGTGGTCGCGTTATTTTACATTTGCATATGATTATACATTTTTTTTTTTTTTTTTTTTTTTTTTTACCAAAACCAGTTGAGTGGAAATCACACCCTGCAGCTTATTTCATTGGTTAAGGTTACAGTGACGGGTAGTTTAGGGATCAGTGTTTGGTGTAGGAAATCAGTAAAGTGATTGACATGACCAATGAAATCTTTAGAGTTTTAGGGTGAGATTTCCTGCAGAACTGGTTTGGGGAAAGATAATAGGCTATCACTTGTTTCTGCTTCTTCTTAACCTGTGTTTTGATAAGGAGATTCAGTACTCTTTCGGAAGATGCCTTATAGCGCCCCCTACCGTATAGCTGCGGAAAAAAATAATAAAGTGAGAAAATTCTATCAATGGCGGGGAAGCGTTGTCTCACAAACTATGGAAATTTCTCATGTCATAACCCCTTTAATTAATTTTCAAAGTCTTTTATATTGTTGACTGGCCAATGTAACTCATATTTTACGTGGCATGGAGTTATTTTTGTACCACAGTCTTGTTATGGATTATCTTTTTAGCAGTGGTCCCATAGGGCTCCCTGCTTTTGTGTGGTGGCCATATATGGGGCATTGCGGGCTATCCCACATTCCTATTATCGGCAAGTGGTGTTTCTTCTTTTTATCTCTGCATCATCTCCTCTCCAGGCACAGTGACACTTGATGTGATGGCTCAAAGTCAGACGCTCCGAATTGTGTCGCCTAAATTAGTCAGAAATGAAGCCCTGCTGAAGAAGATGAGCAACATCTCGAGGCTGTTTCTCATTACTCTCTGTCTTTCTCTCCACCGCTGGTCTGCCCTCAGACAGCAGTGTCCGTTTGCTCTTTTTGCCTGACCATTTCTGGAGAAGAAACTTGCCTGACTGCACTGCAGGGTCCGGGCCCCTTGCACTCCGATCTGTGGGGGAACTGAACTGTCACTTTGTGCAAACGACCCCTGTCAGGCTCAGGGCTCCAGAGCGTGTTGCAGAGCAGGAAAGGGGGATTCGGCTGATGCTAATGAAGTGCACGTCCACAGTGTGTCAGTTTGTGCTGAGTCATGCAGAAGTGATAATATACACCCACTGGAATTTAAAATGTCAGATTTCAGAGAAACGTGAATGGTTACAAATGAGAATGAAGAGCGAGATGATTTATTTAGGATTCACTGACCTCAGGGTGTTGGGTGGATTGCATCATTGGGCTGATGAATTATTTGAAGACTTTCTTATTGGTGCATTTGCAGAAAAAAAAAAAAACATTTGGGGTCATTGTTACAATAAAATGAATAATTGAGAAATTGACTGCTTGCTAGTTTAGAAGAGCAAGGCCCCTTTTATTGATGCCAGGGGCCATGGGAAGGCTCTGCATCTCCACTGCATAGTGCAGCCTTTTATTCACTTTGGATCAGTAGTCACAGCGCATCATGTTCATCAACATTGTTCCCTCAAATTGGGGGCCATCTTGAATTCATTTCTTGAGGGGAGAATGCGTTCATCCATCTTTATTCAATTTTTTTTTTCATTCTTTTTTTTTAAATGTCAAATGTAATGGTTGTGCTTGATCAGTGTCTTTTGTTTTATGAAAGAAAAAAAAAGAGATTATAAAAAAGAGATATACACTGGGTATATATATATATATATATATATATACACACACACACACACACACACACACACACACATATATACATACATATACTGTACACTCAGTGTCAAATTCAGTTCACAACTCATTTTACCTTTGCAATAGGATAAAACACGCTACTGTAATATTGTTTCAGTGTTCAACTTGTTGCTAGGCAAGTAGTTTTATACATTGGGATGATTTTTTTTGGTGGAAGCTCTAAATCTGGTTACACTTTAGATTAGGGTCCAATCTCACTATTAACTAACTATTAATTATGACTTTTGCCTCAATAAACTTGTAATTATTGCTTATTAATAGTTAGTGAGGTAGCTGTTAATTATGTATTGGGTAGGATTAAGGGAATACGACATTAATGTACAGTAAGTGCTAATAAACAGCCAATATCTTAGCAATATGCATGCTAAAAAGCAACTAGTGGACCCTAAAGTTACCAATATACACCACATAAACATAACATTTAAACTTAAAATGGAATATCTGTTTAAAAACGGAATGTTATGTATAATTTAACAATATTTTACTGTGAAATTATTTGTATTGTCTTGTTAAATATACAGAAAGGGTAAAAATGTACTATAAACTGAAACGTTTTTTTTTCGTTTGCTTTTTGTTTGCGTACAAATGACAACATGGTCAAAACGATCCCCGACTACAAACTCTGTATTATGCTGCCAGGCCAGTAGTTGGCGATGTCACTTTGTAATGAAGCATAATGCACCATAATGACTGAACACATAATATATTATGCGCATGACGTCACTGTTTTTACAAATTCGCATTTATCTAATGGGAATTATTTGAACTGTGAAAAGTGGGTGTAACATACCTGAGTAAAGGAGGAAAAAGGCTGGCAAAAAAGTAACAGGGAATTATGATATCAGCTGAAAAGGAATGTTGTTTCAGAGGCTGAGTAAGTTATTGTATTTTGATACAAGATTATGAAGGCACAAGGTATGCGCATTTAAATAGTAAACAGGAACCATTTGATTTATTTACTGACTTGAAGATTAAGACTCTGATATAGGTGGGAGAGAGTGTTTAGCATATCCATGAAAATAGCTTTTACCAGTAGCCTTCAAACCCTCTGTGGTGCAGGGATTATATGTTAAGCTCATATCAATCAAACTCATATAAGTACAACTACTTCTTAAGCCTTTTATAATGATGCCCGTGTTCGTTTTTGCAAAGCCAGCAAGAAGAAAAAAGTAATGGGAACTGCTAACTCTCCAGTGTGTTCAACCTTTAAATGTGATGAATTTGTTCAATTTCCGGGTATCACAGATATGAGACATCAGACAATGGCAAAGAACACAAACAAATTAAAGCGCTTTATTCATAGATGGATTTGCACTTTTGTGCTTGGGAGGAAGTGGGGGAACATCGTGTACTATATCACAAAAATGCAGCATGAATGGTTTTTCAGAGGAATCACAAATCTAATCTCATTGGCATTTGTAGGTATTAATATGTAACTATACATTTTTGGATTTACCCATACAATGGTACAATGGACATGCTGACTGCATCAAAAAGTTAGAAGTATTAATAAACTCTCAATTTGAGTAATATATATTCTGAGAATTTGAATAATATATATATATATATATATATATATATATTAACATGCATAAATATGTTATATAGTTTAGTGTTAAATAGGAATTTGAGGGACCGTTTACATGACACCAATTTTTTTTCATGAAAAATTGAAATTTTTTTGGATGTTCGTGATGTTTTGAAACAAGAACTTGTGAAAATGGGGACATAATGTGCATGCGTATTATATGTTCAGTCTATAGGCACGTAGTGTTTATTTACATCGCCAACTTCTGCCCTGACATGTATAAGACAATGTTTTTAGTCGTTTTCGCGGATATGTGTGAATGGGGATCGTTTCGAAAACGTTGTCGTGAAAAACGCAAAAAGAAGAAGTTTTTGGTTTTTAGTCCATCGTTGTCATGCAAACAAAGTTGTACTGTAAAACTAAATATTGTATTTTTTTATTTATTTATTTTTTTACTGTAAAATACTGGCAGCAGAGCAATATACTAATATTAAGACTGTGAAGTTACTCTTCGGCCATGTACGGTACATGGAGTACATTTCTGTGATTATTTCAATTCACAATACACTCTAAAAATGGCAGTTAAAAACAACCCAATTTGGGTCATTTTGGCAACACCGCTAAAAGGAAACTCCAAAATAGGTTGGAAATTAAAATCACACAGGACATTACTACAATAAAAACACAATCAACAGTAAGGGGCTAATACAAAGGTGAACATTTATTTATAAGCAGGAACACCAAAAAGGACAAACATATGAGTAAAAGCAATAGTAAAAAAGAAAAAGAAAAAGGGCAGAAAAGAATACAAACTTAGACTCATTTCGTTTAAATAAAAATTTGACTTAAGTTCTTAAGTTGACACTTCTTTCTCTTTTTTCTCCCGCCAACCAGTACTACAGCCAAAACCATCAGAAATGAAACCAAGAAATACAAAGATTGAAAGTCTGTAATAAACAATGACATTTTAAAATAACTTCTCTCTCAAGCATTTTCCCAGCTCATCAGTCACTGTTTGAGTGATTTCAATCAATCAATCAATCAAAATTTGTTTATAGAGCACTTTCAAATCCAAAGTTGGCTAACAAACTATTATTTACATTTTAATAACAGTAAATCTGTATGCATATCCTTTTCGAAACTGGCAAATAAAAATCTCGACCCAGAGGATACTGTCAGTTGTACAGGAGTTTAAATATTTAGGTATAAAGACACACAACTGATATTTAAATCACAAGTTAAACAAGTTGTAAACAGAATTATATTTAATTTGGTCAATTTTAGGTACATTAAAAGTAATTTACAGAGGCCTCAAAGTTGTACATTGATACCATTATATTGTAACATATTAACTACTCTATGACCAGCTGGGTGCAGACCGGAAGGACTGCATTACAGTCAGTAGAAACACTTTATAAACAGGCTTTGAAAACAATGGATAATAAGTCAAATTCATTTCATCATTGTAATATTTTACAGTAATATTTATATTTAGCTGGGAAAAATATCTCTCTTTTTTTAGCTGGTCAAATTTATCTTGCTTGTGTATAAAACTTTCCATGGTCAAAACAATATTGAGTCATCCTTTGCTTTAAAAAAAAAGAAGAAGCAAAAATGAAGGTTATGCTCAGGCAATTAAAATGGGGCCATAATTTGTAGGAATTAAAAGCAGAAATGTGAATCCTATCATCTTATAAAGCATTAGATTTTTTGTATTTTCTTAGCAACAGAGTTGTAAAATTGAACTTAAGTTTACACAGAAAAAGTAAGATACAATATGCATGCTATATGAAAAATGCTTAATGTCTTGTGGTAATCAACATTGTCAACTTAGCTTTACCTGCCCTTAATCCAGAATATTCCTATGAGTTTTGTACAATTTTAAATTTATATCGACTGCACATCTGACTATTTCAGTTACTTCATTTGACTATATTTAATACACAAATCCATGAACATTTCTAGCTATGCAGCCGCCATCTCATTCAAACAATAAAACACTCCATATATTGTCCGATTGCCTTTATCTCTATATTTTTTTCCCCTTCTTTCTGTTGGATAGAACAGCTATAAATGGGTGCATATTGAATTCAATTTTAATCTACCAAATTGAGCTACTCTTTCACTTTGGAAAACATGTTAGCCCTGAGCAAAACTGTTTTGTAATCATTGAGGTTGTACAATCGGCTGTGTTTATAAAGTCAAATCAGGTGGATAGCTGTAATTGATCACGTGGACAAACAAGTAATCCCAAGGCTCCACTTGTGATTTCAAATGTGTATATAAATAAGTCAGTGCATAAATTCACATTTGCATATTCAGAACGCTGGGAGGCCGGTTTGGCCTGTATAACACGGTTCAGATTAATTATGTGATTTGAGAATATTGAAAAATTTTCAGAATGGCTTCAGACAAAACAAATAGGATTTTTATTCTAACTGCATCTTCTCTTTCATCACCGTTTTTAATCCACATTGATTGGCATGAAGTAATATTTATGCAAATAACCTGATTTGCATTTTCCAAATTATTTCTTTCTCATTTATGCCATCTTCTTTGGTAGGCTTTTCTCTGCCAGTCAGTTACATCCCACAAATGTTTGGCAAGTGCATAGTTGCTAGATATTTCATGGGAGGTCCCTGACTGCTGAATGACCATATGGTCTGTTACTAGCATCATCATCAAAAGTATGCTCTCATGCTGCATAGGAAAGTTGATGGCTTCTGATTGGAGGATCACACTTTAAAAGCGTCATCCAATCAGCTTCCGAGCACAGTGACAGGGGCATGAACATTTGGGATGTTTTTGATCATGTGTTCACTGTGTTTATATGCAGGACTATTTTTCCATTAATGTTGGTCTTTCAGACATAACTTTCCAAGAGCATTTGTAATCTTATCATGGCCTGCTAAATATTTAGGTTTTCCTGATTATTCGAAAGTAGTTCAGATCAGAACTATGTCAGATTTTCTGTAGTTGTAGACTAGGGCAAGATTATGCTGGTTGTAAAACATTGATATAAGATTATGTTAGGCCATGATTCTGCAGTGACTTTTATCTCTCAGGATTATTCTACTTTAAATTGATTGTCTTGTGGAAATTACTACAAATGGGCTCCAAAAGTATGAGACCACATTGAAAACATTTAAAACTGAAAGTGTGTTATATTTAGACTTATTTAACTTTTATTGTAACAACTGACAACTATAAATAACTGTGTTATAACTACATGTCATAACTATGTAATAACTATAGTAGTAATAACTATATCATTTTTTAAACTCTTTCCCCACCAGTGTTTTGATAATTTTCTCAAAACTTCATGGTTCAGAATGTCATATCTGAAGATGTGAAATGTCAAAAGAAAGAACGGACCACCGTGCATTCTTGACACTAGAATGTGGGTACGTTTCTTTAAAAAAAGAAACCTGTTTCAGGTTTCCAAAAGAAATCAGATTCGGAATGATAAAAACATAAGATGGAGTCGTTTTATAGTCCTATAGCTCATCATAACATTCAGCAGTTTTGATTTATATGTTGTTTAATGTAGGGGATCTTGTTATTTTAATACATATACATACACTCATCTAAAGGATTATAATTTATTATTAATGCAATTATCTAATCAACCAATCACATGGCAGTTGCTTCAATGCATTAGGGGTCTGGTCCTGGTCAAGAGAATCTCCTGAACTCCAAACTGAACGTCAGAATGGGAAAGAAAGGTGATTTAAGCAATTTTGAGCGTGGCATAGTTGTTGGTGCCAGACGGGCCGGTCTGAGTATTTCATAATCTGCTCAGTTACTGGGATTTTCATGTACAACCATTTCTAGGGTTTACAAAGTATGGTGTGAAAAGGGAAAAACATCCAGTATGCGGCAGTCCTGTGGGCGAAAATGCCTTGTTGATATTAGAGGTCAGAGGAGAGTGGGCCGACTGATTCAAGCTGATAGAAGAGCAACTTTGACTGAAATAACCACTCATTACAACCGAGGTATGCAGCAAAGCGTTTTTGAAGCCACAACACGCACAACCTTGAGGCGGATGGGCTACAACAGAACAAGACCCCACAGGGTGCCACTCATCTCCACTACAAATAGGAAAAAGACGCTACAATTTGCAAGAGCTCACCACAAAAAAAAAAAAAAAAAAATTGGAAAAATGTTGCCTGGTCTGATGAGTCTTGATTGCTGTTGAGACATTCAGATGGTAGAGCCATGGATCCATCATGCCTTGTTACCACTGTGCAGGTTGCTGGTGGTGGTGGTGTAATGGTGTGGGGAATGTTTTCTTGACACACTTTAGGCCCCTTAGTACCAATTGGGCATCATTTAAATGCCAAGTCCTACCTGAGCATTGTTTCTGATCATGTCCATCCCTTTATGGCCACCATGTCACAAAGCTCAAATCATCTCAACCGAATTGAGCATCCCACAAATCTCCATCAACTACAAGATGCTATCCTATCAATATGGGCCAACATTTCTAAAGAATGCTTTCAGCACCTTGTTGAATCAATGCCACGTAGAATTAAGACAGTTCTGAAGGCTAAAGCGGGTCAAACACAGTATTAGTATGGTGTTCCTAATAATCCTTTAGGTGAGTGTATGTCAGAAGATGCGTGATAGCGCCCTCTAATACAGTATATAACACAGTGATAACACAGAAAGCCGGCAAATGACGGAAATTTCTGTCAATGGCGAGGATAAGGGTGTGCTGTTACAACAGCACATAAAACTAGAAAAAAAAATGCGAAATAGAAGCATTTCCACTAGTGCTCTCAGACTTTTGGACCACTGTACTTGTAATAACTGTATAGTGAGTGAAATTATCATTAACTGCTAATTCTTACACCAATAGTCAGTGGAGTCTTTGTGAGGAGACTTTCTCCTGTGACACATTAGGCTGAAATGTTTTCAAACACTCATTGATTCATTATGCTTTGGGCTGACCCTGTTCAGTGGCCATGCTGACCTAGCGTTCGTCACTGTCTGATTAGAAGGGGATGCAGATAACGACAAGCACTGAACCTGCAGAAATAAACATTTGCATAAATGTTCTCAATTAAAGCATTCCCTGATTGGAACCTGTGAGGTCATATCATTTGTATCCTGGTGAAACAATTACCACAGCACTGAGTTTAATGCCTGCACTTCTAGTGGCAGAAAACTGAATTGCAATTGCTGTTTTTAAATCAGTTTTCCCATACACTCCCCACCAGAGTTGCCAGACGTACTTTAATTATCGTATATGTACGATCATTTTCACCTCTGTACGATCAAGAATAAAGAAATCCCATAATGTACGATAATTCCGTGTTTTGTGACACTTTATATGAATGTCATTGTAATCATTGATATTTTAATTGATAATTTTCTTCCAAATACGGAGAAATTTCTTTCCAAATTTCTTGCAAATTTTGAGTTTCTGGTATGACACTTGGGCATTTCCAATCTGGCAACACTGCTCCCCATTGTGTACTATTAGTCAGACAAATATTACCCTCACCAAAACTCCATTGATTGAGACAGCATTGTAATGATACAAGGTTGCAGTTTTTGCAAATGCAGTATTGTAAGGAATTGAGATAGTGTATGTTGATGCAGTTGAAGTGAGATTTCAATTGTGAAATTACTAATTTGTCTCAAATTACCATTTTGTCACAGAAATCATGATGATGATCCATTGAGCTTTACAAACTGTCACGGGTTGTTTTCGTTTGTGTCATGTTCAGGTTTCATGTACGTACTTGTCTCATGTCTGTCATGTTTCCTGTTGAACATGTGATTCCCTGTTATAGTCATGTGATCCTGCCATGTGTTTCCCATGTGATTGTGTCATGTTGTCATTGGTTCTTTGATTCATTGTGCACAGGTGTCCTTGTATATTTAAGGATTATATTTTTGCCTTGGTAATTGGTTAAATATTGTTTCCTGTAACTGTTGTTGTAAACTTTATGTTTGTTATTTCTGTGGGAGAAAACTGCATTGGTATTTAGTTTATTGACATCTGATCTGAAAGTGGGTGGGGCAAAATTGCAGATAATAACTGCCCGTATTGTTCTGTGTTATTTCAATTATTTAAACTTTTAAGGGCTTCTCAGCATGGCAGAAATTAAGCCCATATTTTTAAAGGCTGATGATTAATCCTCCATTAATATTCATTTACCTCTATTTATCTCAAACAGAAATAATGAGCACATCCTCCATTTCACATTACTGGGGATTTTTGTTCTTTGGCATCTCTTGGGAAGCCGCTCTGCATCTATTTGGCACAGTTACAGCAAGTCATTCTCGTAGAGAAGCTCAAATTTGTCTTTGCGGCTAACAATGGTCTGCTCAAGGCACTGATTCTGTTCATGCACTTTTAAAGTGTAATACAGTGCAAGGTTATTTAGCCGATCAAAAAATATTTGGTCGCTCGAGCCAGTCCAACATGCGCTTGATTCCGATTTTATGTGAATAGCTTACAATAAGTCGTTCCAAGTGTGAAATGAGCTGAACTGATTTGTACGGACAGTGGATGGGTTTGAGCCTTTAGCTGGATAATTCATGGCTGCCTCAGACACTTTGTAATGATAATAGTGACATCCGCCGGGTGCTGATATCATTCTGAAAGAAAGTTTTTGTCATGCACCGAGAAAATAACTTGAACAAGAGGATTTATGGAATGCGGACATGCTTCCTGCTGAAAATTTAAGACATTTTCTCTGTAGAATTATGATTACTAAACAAGCATTGTTTTTCTCTCTTCAAAGCTGAAATTTATTGTGTGTGTGTTTCTTTGTGGATATATTGACTATTCAACCAGTATGTCTCATTTAATTATCATTCAACTTAATTATGAACTGTGTATATATTAATCTGTGTATATATTATATTACATTATATACTATAAATATACTGAAAAATGCATTTTGATAATAGTAATTTGGCGTAGCAGCCCCTATATTACTGAATGCAGTTACTGAATCGATCAAAAGGTCTGAATCGACACAAATTTATTTTCTTGTTTGTAGCAAATGCAATCCTCAAGTAGGCATGTGCCGGTATCAAATTTTCATGCTGCGGTTAATTGATTGAGCTTTTATCACGGTGTACGGTATTATCACGATATGAAATTATATTTTAATGCTCAAGAAAAACAGATGCATTGTGGGTCTCTAAAAAAACCCCTCAACTTGCATCACAATGTGTAATTGTGATTTTCAAAACATATGGTAACTAAACCAAATTGTTTAAAGTTTAGTGACATGTTACAATGTTTACATGGGACAATGACTGGTAGGTTACTGTTTGTATTATTCAATTAAATTCTTGGATTTGATTTTAGTCTTAATTCAATATTGACTCATTTAGATAAATATTAGGTAGGCCCCAGTCTGTTAATGTTTCTCAGGGGAAAAAAATCTCACATACTGCTGTAAACATACAGAGAGAAATTAAATATAATATTTAGCAAAATACTCCTTGCTATTTTTTCTAGTCAACTAATGTGCTGGTCATTAAATGGCTTTACTGAGGTAAATGTAACGTTTTGTGACACAACAGTTCTCCTGCAGTGTTACTGACCTCTTTCCGTGTTTGAAAACACTGATTGATCGTTATGATGTACAAGTAAATATCTTTCGGTAAGTTGTACTGTCTCTTTAAATAAAAAACGAAAGTAACATGTTCGGTTTACTTGAACTGAGGAGCAACGATCTGTGATCAGAACCTAAGAGCTGATTTATCAATAACAACTCTCATATCAAAAGTAACCTGCTCTGTCTAGTCTGTCGGTGTCAGTGTCCTCTTTGCTCTGTGATTTTTCTCTGTGGGAGAGCGCGTGAAATGTATCAAATGCGTTAATCGCCTTTCAGACAGGACGCAGAATGCGCGACACTGGCCGCTTGGTTCAACGTTTTCCATCAGATACAACGCGATTTACCATTTTAGAAGTAAAAAGTTGAACTATTTTGAACTTTAACCACGGCGTGGTCGATGCAGGTCGACGGAGCAACAAAACATCCCTGCGCGTTGCGCGCGTATTCCGCGTCCTGTCTAAGTGTCAAGCTGAATGCGTGAGAGTTGGCAGCCCTGCGGGGATAAATCGTCGGGAGCGTTCTGCCATGCTTCTACTCCATGTGAGGATTGTTTACATTAGACTAGTGCGCACTGCCGCATGCACACTGTGCTTATACATGTGGGGATTGTTTACATCAGAGTGCGCGCGTTTTGCGCAGCACGCAGTGTTTGAGCGGTTGCAGGAAAATAACCAGCTAATGCGCGCTCTAAAAGTCTAAATTCGAATATATTATTTTTCACGGTATTTTGAAGAGCCCACGATAACAATACCGTGCATATTCATTACCGCGATTTATCGCATTACCGAATACCGGCACATGTCTATCCTCAAGTACTTGCGTTTACTGTTATTTTAACACCTGTGCCATTTCCGGGATAAATTAACTAAAATACTTGCTGCTTGCCTTGGAAATCCATGTTATATGCCTTGTCTAAAACTATACAGTTTTCTTCAGTCTAACCGTCCCATGTACATTGTAATTCATCCAAAACAATAGGTTACTATTGTAAACCCGGTTCTCTGAAACATCGAGTTTAGAGAACCACCTATGGGAAGGTCATCTATACCTGACCTCTGCAGAAGCATCCAATTGTACCAAGTCTGGCTAGACAGACAGAAGTGCGCAGCCAATGTCAGGTAAGGCCAATTAGCCTAAAATGCTTCCACACCCATGACTTGACGCCGACTGGAGTGTGTAACAATTCAGACCCCATTTAGACCTGGTATTAAAATGAGATCTGTATCCAGATAAGTTATCCGGATAAGTGTTCTGATCTTACCGATTCCATTTACACCTGGCCAACATAGGCCTAAATGTGTTTTTGCAAAACGGATATAAATCCGATCTTCAACTCCCGTGTTAAATGCTGATTTAATGGATTGCACGCCACCAAAAGCAACAGATATGAGCTGCATTTTATTGATCATCAGCTAATTTCAAAATCAAAGATATCAATAAGAGAGAGTAGCAACAGCCCAGGTAAGATCATTTTGTTTCTTTACTTGTTGAATATGATTTTGTGTTAAGCATCTGTGACTTACTTTCACTTTTATTTGCGATGTTTGCACGTTGGCTTGATGAATAGGCGCTCAGCTGCTCATCTGCGGTGATGCATGTCGCAGTAGTGCCTTCGTATCTGACTATAACATGACATATAGCCTACATAACACGCTCTCACTCGTTTATTTTTTAGCATTTTTGGGAGGAGTAAAATATACATATGTGGTTTCAACAACCAGATTGCGTTTACACCTAGTAAAGATCCAACAATGCGAGCCAGACTACCTCCAGATGTGGTCAGGCAGATCCGATCACAACGTATTACACCTTGCATTAACATAACTTATATATAACTTATCTGGAAACAGATCGCATTTTAATACCAGGGATAAATGGGGTCTCAGTTTCAGCGCGCTGTGACGGTTCCATTATTCTTTAAAGTCAGACACTTGGTGACAGGAATGTGCATGGCCAGCCGGCCCATTCACTCCTTCTTTGTACTTCCAACAGGGTTGCAGGGAAGGACCAAGAAGACCCCACCCCTAAAACCGAATGTGCTACCGAGGTACTGGTTACATCCAGCCGGTAGTAACGCACAATCTTATGAGGAGAAGCCCAACTCACAGCGGAGCAGATGTCCTGCAGTGACACTCCCCTAAACAAAGCCTAAGAGGCGGCTAAGCCCATCGTGGAATGAGCTCCGATGTCCCCTGTGGGTTGCCCTCCATTTGATTCATATGCCAAAGCTATAGCATTCACAAGCCAATGTGTGAGGTGTTGCTTAGATATGGGATTCCCTCTATGAGGGGGCGCCCATGAAATAAAGAGCTGGTCGCTTCTCCTGAAAGCACTGGTCCTGGTCATATATGTCTGTAAAGCATGGACTCTGATGCTCCAGGAGGGAAAAGGAGGGTGAAAAGTGAACAGCTCCAACACCTCTAAAGTGAAAACAGGAAAGGATTTAGGCATGAAGGCCGGCTTAGGGGAAACCTTATCTTGCCTAAGAGAGAGTTTAATGCACAAGGGATGAACCGAGAGTGCACATAGCTCACTGACACATTTGGCTGATGCCAAAGCCAAGAGCAAAGCTGTCTTAAAGGACAGCAGCTTTAGGGAAATACTTCCCGGAGGCTCAAAAGGGATATTGAGACAATGCCTCCAGCACCATGGAGAGGTCCCACTCAGGAACAGTTCTCCTGATGACTGGCAAAGAGCGACGGGCACCTTTCATAAATATGCGGATTAGAGGATGCTGCCCGAAAGTTGAGCCCTCAAAACCCATGTGATAGGCTGAAACCACAGCCAGATAGACCTTAATAGTGAAAACGACCTCCTGTTTTCCATGAGGTCTTGAAGGAAATATTTGCCCATCGCAAATTCGCCCACCACCATTCGAACACTTGCCACATACAGCCATATAAAGACCATGTAGAAATGGCCCTGGCATCCTGTATTTTGTTATATTTTCACTTTGGTAGCCAGCAGTCGTCCATGAGGGGCTGCTGGCAGGTATTTATATTTTATTTTCAGTAGCCAGCTGTTCTGTGAGGGACTGCTGGGAGGTATTTTGTTTGTTTATTTTTCATTTAAATACATTTTATTTGATTGTTCTCCGGTTCCTGCCTCCTCCTTCCCTGAACTTTGCTACAATCGTCTTCTTCCTCGTCTAATTTTCTGTCGCTCTACATACGTCATCTGTTATCATTGAACCGATTGGCTATTAGCTACATACAGGCGCATTTGATAGACATGATAGATAGCACCCAATGATACTGCTCTGGGCATTCGTAAACCACGCCTCAAATACTAGAAAATGAACGTGTGGTTTCCAGACCACGTCTCATTCTCAATGATATGTGGTCTGTCGTTAGCCAGGCTAGGCGAAAGCCTCAGTGCGCTTAGGTCCGTCCTCTCACGGGCCAGGCCCAGAGAGCCACCCTGTCTGAGTGTGGGTGATAAATCTCCCCGTTCGCTTGGGACAATAGGTCCGTGCGAGTGGGGAGGCGCTACGGCTCGGCATATATGTCCGCCAGCAACGGTGATATGGGCCACCTGGGTGCTATCAGAATGAGAGACAGGCCCCTCACAACCATCCCCAGAGGGGTTCCTTGTGCGTAAAAGTCTGCGCTCTGCCAGTGGCGCAAGGCTGCTGAGCAGGCGTTACTATAACAGAGCGGCAAAGATGAGCCAATCGTTTATGTATGTCAGAATCCTCAGACCTGACATTATCATGGGTGCTTAGCCCGCCTCTGCACACAGACAACAACATCAAAGACTTAAGGCGAGTCCAAACGGCAGAACTGTGAATTCGTAACATGTGCCCTGGTAGGCGAAATTAAGAAACTTCCTATGTGTGGCGGCTAGATTTCTAGATTTCGTCTTTTGGACAGGGGCTCTGAAACAAGAAGAGAGTCTGGCAGGCTCGTGGCCTGTGAATGCAGACTCGATTCCCCCATCGGCCGAACATTAGGCAGACCGCTTGCATTTTAAGTTGGTGGGGGTAGCGTTAGATGGTCTTCCAGCCGCAGCCGCGGTGGTAGTCGATTTCCCCCCAGTGCTTAGCAGGCGGTGGGTTAATCTGCCATGGGGCGGGGGGTTTGTTGCGGGGCCTTTCCTTGCCTTGATGGAATTGTCATCCCATGGCAGGTGGGTTAGGCAAATGTGCAGGAGGGGGTCCACCTTCCTAGGCAGGCATAACTTGAAGGCCTCGTCCTCCTTCTTTTTGTCGTCACACCGTTGTTGCATTAATGCGATTAATGCATTACCCATGCCAAGGGCCGCCATATCCTTAACCTCAAGGGCCGTGAGACCGTGTTTGACGTCGAGCGGGTCGCTCCAGTTTTGCCTCATGTGCTTTGCGCACGCAGTAAGGACGGGAAAGAGTTGTTTTCTCGGGCCGAGAGGGGGTCCCAGAACTGTCCTGTCGTAAATATCTCTCTCCTGGTCAGTGGCACTCCGTGGAGCCGGGCACTCAATGTTCAGGCAAGCAGCCGCTTGCTCACAAACCTCCAGGAGGATGGACTGAGGCCAGGTCACGTGGGCGATGGCTGGGGAAAGCCAGAGGGTGGGATGAAACCCCAAGAAGGGCCTTGTCATCCTCGTCGCCAGAACCGGCCAGTTTGTCTGCGAGCTTGAGGTTGCCGCTAAGATGTCCTCTTCGGAGAAAGCAGGATTGGGCTGGTCATCCCAAATAAGTGAGGCGGCGCCCCAGGATTGTCGTCATTGTCACCGTTTTCCCCATTCCTGTTGGATGCTTCTGCAGAGGTCAGGTACGTATGCCTTTCCCAAAGGTGGACCTCGAACATGAGATGTTGAAAGAGGACACTATGCATATTCAAACATTGTAACCTTTCTTTGCAGATATTATACTTTCAGATCACTATCATGTTCCACTGTCACAATTGCACATCCCAGCATAGCAATTACAGTGAGCATAAAAGTGGCTTTTCCATTAACATCTAACCTGTATTCAAACCAAATGAGACTGTCAGTCTCAAAAGTTGTTCTCCTCTCTGTAATATCCTGACAGGGTAGAAGTAAGCAATCCATTCTGTAATAATGTTGCGCTGGCAAAGAAGTTGGTGTTGGTTCGCAACAGTGGTGGACAAAGTAAAAAAGTATTTCTATATTTGAGTAATAGTGCAGATATCCTAGTAAAATATTATTCTAGTAAAATATGTTCTGTAAGTTGTCATTTTCAATTTCATTTGAGTAAAATTATAAAAGTACTTGATTTATAATGTATGCTTATATTATGTTAGAATATTATATAGAATGCTTACGATTAATTAGAATATAAAAACAGACGTCACATAAGAATACATAAGTGCTAACATTTAAATAAGAACACTATGAAAACATACAATATTTATATAATCAGTTTTTACCTCAAATATACCCCTTTCAGACGTAATACACAAATATGGACATGTCCACATTCAAGCATTTCATTCAATGGGTTTAAACAGCTCAGCCTTTTACAGCATAGTTCACAAACAAATGACAGGCGTGAACCAATTATGATCTTCATTTGAAATGAAAATTAAATGAAATGCACTTATACAACTATGTTAGTGCTCTACTATGTACTACTGTTGCCCCAAAGTGCATTACAATCATATCTCTCCTCAACCACCACCAGTGTGCAGCATCCACTTGGATTATATACGATAATAAATCCTAAAATTCGGCATTAGTAACTTTTCCGACTTGCACTCAAGCTCAAAGGATCTCTCGTTCTTGGCTCATTTTTAGTCAGACTTGTGAATTCAAAGAATTGTTAACTGGAGACTCGGTCTGACTGGATCATTTGAATCAGTAGCCATGTTTCCATCGACACGTTTTTATCCGAATTAAGTGATATCGAATGAAAAAGCCTTGTGGAAACAGTAAAATTCGATGAAATTTCATGAAAATCGACTCAAATGAAATACGTTCGGTCTCATCGAATTTTCTCTTGATCGATATACGGCTAATGCGATCAAAACTGATGGAAACGTTATTTGCCGAATAAATAATGAATTGCGATTAAGTTTTATGCCCTTTTATGGTTGCAACACGTCGAAGACGAGTTCATTTCCGGCCAGTCTGTTTGCGCACACATGGCGGATGTCAACAAAGACAGATGTAAGTGGACAAAGCAAAAAGATGCTTCAACCAAAGGGTTTCCGTGAACCACAATCTCCCAGAACTGATGGGGCGCTGTCGTTCCCACACCACAGTCACCTCCGCTGTCGTCGGGCATACGTGCATCGGCATCATCATAGCAATGTTTATAGCGTCGTTGTTTTCTTAGGTTAGTTTTGCTTGTTTTTACGTGGCTTGGTTGAATTCTAATGTAGAATGTGGTCTGTTATTTCTAGTTAAAAGACTACGGCGCTGCTAGTATAACACACCGTTGCCATGGACGCAGTTCAGAGACGGAACAGACTATTTTCTTTAGCAGAAGAAATACTCGTTTTTAAATCAATAAACTCTTTTTTAAGTCAATATTTTGTGTCAATTTATTGATTGATTTATTTATTTGGTTGATTTATATGTAATAAGCAGGATAATATATGGCGAGGCGGTTGTTATAGCGAATACAACAACCGCCTCGCATACATTATCCCATTCATATGTCGCTATCAGCTGGCACATAAGCATTATTAGCTTTCAACTTGTGAAATATTGATCATTTTTTGGTAGATGGCGCGATCCGTTTTGTCCACCAAAACTATGTTCTCAAAAGTTTCCTTGAATGTTGTTCGATTCAGTGCGAAAATAAATGGAAACACCTTAAAATGTTTCAAATCAATTCGATATACCAATTTGATCGCAAAACAGCATGTGACGTCATTACGTACAGGTTTTTATCCGCTTTAAAGCCGTTGGATGGAAACACACTTTCACCAGCTTTATCCGCATGAGTTTTGTTAACCAAATTTTAGATAATTCGATTGACAAGTGGATGGAAACATGGCTAGTGACTTGTTGACTCGAGAACAGATGCAATTGGGTCGGTTCAATTCCCAGATGAAACTCAGTGTGATTTGAGAACCAATTTAACAGAATCAGTCCGTTCACGAATCACTGTCTCGCCTTGAAGCAGGTGATGATTTCTTCAGTTCAAAATAACGAGGAACGACATGTTTTTATGAAATGTAGTGTAATAAAAAGTGCAATATTATGTTTTGGATAAAGTACTTGAAACAGTAATGAAATAAAAAAGACAGTAACCTCAGAGATAGCCACATGCTTGGTTATGTTGATGATTAGTTTCCCAGATGAATAAAAGTTGTTGTATCTATCTATGCACTAGATTTGTATCAAAATTCCACCACTTTATTGTCTTCTCATAGTAAATTGACGGCATGCTAGTGAAGACGACTCAAAATCATTTTAAGGATAACAAACGATCAAAATGAAATAAACTTGTTTTGCTTGTGTTGAAGTATACTTTGGATACAACAGGGACATGAATAATTCACTTTTGAAAATCCACAGTATGCAACCACACACTGTTATAAAACACCCAAAATAAACAAGTTAAAAAGATTTCATTAGTCTAATAAAGCATTAGAATAGAAAAGAGCTTGTTTTCTCCCTCATTATAATGTAGGAAGCGTGCACAAATGAAACTCATTCACCAAGAGACAGAACTTTCAGAAATGGGCAATGAGATTAATTGACCTATTATTAATGTTACAGCCATAAAACAGTGATGTGATAGGACAAACCGCAGAGATGAGAGTGCTTCTCAAGGACGAGTCGACGGAGGGTTGGGCCGTCCTGGGAGAGTTGACGAACATGCAGACTGACACAACCTTAGTCGAGCGAGGCTGCACTTTAAAGTCACCCTGGGCCTCCACAGTGTAAGACTGCGATTAGTCGTCGGGGGTTAAGAAGCATGTTTCAGAAGTGATTCTTTTCTCCGCTGGGTTATTTGAGGGCAGGGTTTGTTTAGCAGCTGTGTAATGTAATGAAAACTGAGATAAAGTGTGTTTCCTTTCACGCTACGCACAATGTTGTATTGAAATTGAAGATGCGTTTCACTTGAAAAATCGAAATTGAAATTGCTGTTGCATCTGTCATATGCTGATGATGAAATTGAAAAAAGCAATTATAGGTTAGCGACAGTCACTGCAAGTTTAGTACAACTCTCTGTAAGTTGGAATAAAAAAGAACGTAGCAATTAAAATGTCACTTCTAAATCTACACGCCACACAAGTGTGGGTGGCCTAGTAAACCCTACATTATACATATACACCCCAAAGATGGCAATATCCAAAATCTTGTCCTTATGGGTACATTTTTGGTCCTCACAAGGAAACAGATTATAATTTTTTTTTTTTAAAATGTAAAAATACAGAAAGTTTTGTGTTGTGGGTAGGTTAGGGGTAGGTTTTGTGTAAGGGGAGAGAATATTCAGTTTGTACAATATTAAAATCATTATGTCTATGGAATGTCCCCATAAAACATAAAAACACAATGTGTGTGTGTGTGTGTGTGTGTGTGTGTGTGTGTGTGTGTGTGTGTGTGTGTGTGTGTGTGTGTGTGTGTGTGTGTGTGTTTTAATACAGACTTAGCTCTGTATTGTTTGCCTCTTTTGACAAATTTGTTGATTTTTTTCTTAAAAATCTAATCAAAATGTCAGATAAAGCTTTTCAGGACACTTTTATGTACATACGTTTTGCATATGTCATATAAGGTCAGTACTCACTGCAATTTCAGACATATTTTGCCCTGAATACATTTTAATTACTTCCTTTTAATTGACTTCCTCGACAGTCTGTCTTATTTCGCTCTATCTGTTTAAACAGAACATGGCAGAGCTCAGACAGATGTTTTGACTTTTTTTGTGAAGTATGGAAGCTGAGTTTCAAAACGCAGAGAGGGAATTCGCTAGGAAAGAATTGAGTCCAATGATAGCACCATTTTTCATACGCTGTCCTTTGTTTTCAGGTTCACTAAACGAGTTATGTAAATCAGGTAATGGCGCAAACGTATAGCCACGAAATCTGAAGGCAATTTGCATGGCATAATTTCTGTTCTTGCGGGTTGGTTCAGAGAACTATTGTGGAAGGATGTAGCAGACTACGGCAGTCTGACTCCATAAATATAAAGGCGCGTGATATAATGAGCTTAATTTGCATAGAAAGAAGGTGTGTTAATGCAACAAAATATGCTGATGATGACAATTTAAATGAAGTGCAATGCTTTGTCAATGCATTTAACTCCTTGTTAAACTTTGTTGCAGGTGGTTTGTGAATAAGATGCAGATTTCTGTGCTGGAAGTGCAAAAGTGCACAGCTTTTTAGTGGATCCTGAATTGGATGTTGTAACTCTTTCCGCCCACTTGGGAGATACGAGATAAAAACAATTAGTGGAGATGATTTTACTTCCAAAGAAAAAGAGGGGGAAAAAAAGCAGTACACACTGACCTTGGTCTAAGTTATTTTTGAGGTAGTTTCTCAAGGCGTTATTCTCTGACGCATCATCCTTAAAGGAAACAATGATTTCTCTTTGTTCCCATGTGATTATGCTAATGAATGCTAATTTCATTTCCACCCAATGCATAAGCAGTCTCTGCTCGCTTTTACAATTACAATTCCTTTGATTACTATCACAAATAACCTTGGCATTATCTATTAGGATCATCTTTGATGCAATGGAAAGTGGGACATGCAAGAAATGTCATCAATGTTTATGAAAAGTATCCTCATCCGGTGGTGTTCCACTGTGAAATGCAAATGTTGCAATGACATTATTGCTGGAAGTTGTCAACTTTGTTTAATCCTTTTATTTGTTCCAATCACCTTGCTCAACTGTGAACGTTTCAAGGCCGATCACATTCAATTACAGGATGAAAACAGGGAATCACCTGCAGTCCTGTGTTACATTGTGGTGTAAGCAAGAGGGTTGAGATATCTCAGCAAAAGTGTATAATTTGATTTGCCTGGGCTCAGTAAGCAATGTGTCAAAAGGTTTCTTACACAGCAGAAATGGTGGCAGGTGTCCTTTAAGGGAGTTGGTTTCTTTAATAAAATAAAGACTTTCTTTGTGATTCAGTATTGTTTTATTATTTGTTATTTTATTTTATTATTTAAAAAAAAAAATCCTCCAAGAAACTCATCTTAAATTCTGCTGTAAATGTGCCATATCTGTTTTTAATTATTATCTATATATTTTTTATTATTATTATAACTTTTTTTCGGTAGCGCAGAATCTACCGATGCGCAAATTAAAGAACACAAGCGCAGTCGGATAATTTCCATAATGATTGACGCAATTTTCCAAGACCAGCACAGTTTATCTTCTTGACATGCTTTTTTGGGGCATTAAATAATAGAGCAAAAAAAAAAAAAAAAAAAAAAAACGTAACGTGACAAACGCAAACCTTAGTAATCGCCTTGTATGATTATTTAATACTCTCCTGTCATAAATTTTGCCTCTGAAAGGGACACTCCTACAAATGCATTTGCAATAAGGTCAGCCTAAAAAATAACCCTGTCCATGCCTTTTCAGCCCCAATGTTTCACTGCATGTGTTTAGTAAATCCTGACAGAATTTTTTTTTTGTGTGTGTGTTTATTTTTTTTTTATTATTATTATTTTTAATGCCAAAAGAGGATTTGTACTGGTACAGGCTGTTCGTAAATCTGGCCCTTTGTATTTCTATACTTAAAGGCCTGTTCATACCGGGACGAATTTCATGCGCGTTATTCGCCAACGTTTAACGCCTCTTGACTAAACAAAGGGCGCCAATGTGAGTGTACACACGGACGCGTAAATCGCCACACGTAAAAGCGTCATTTAAAAAAAAAAAAAAAACGCCTCGGGTTCGTTTTTTTAGTTTGACGCGCAGCGTCAAAAACTATCCGACCACTGAGATTGGCGCTTTTGCTCACGTGTTTGGAGCTTCTGAAGTTACCGTAAACACAACTTGGGGGTGCTCAAACACAAAACGGTCTTGCCGAGCAAACATATGCAACGGAGAAGAAGATCTACGTACTGTAGCGTCACCGTCTACACAGCCAGGAAGAAATAAGACGAGGAAGATGCAAGGCAAGGTGAATGTAGAGCTGCTTCTCATTGGTGCTAGAACATTAAGAACTACATGAAAAACACGACAGGGACTACAAACATCTTGATAAAAGAAAACTGATATGGAGTGGTATTGCAGAGCAAACGGGCGCCATCTAATGTTAGGGAATGATTTTGCATGTTCACTTGGCTCATCGTCAGCAAAAATCGCTTGGGTGTGAACACAAAAAAAGTGTTGAAAAACACTGACGAATAACGCTCGCTGATATTCGTCCCGGTGTGTACGGGCCTATAAACAAATCTTTTATTTGACCAAATCGTTTAATATACAATACGCAGCTATAATAATCATGTAACAACATTTTCAAAAATCTTAGCATGTGCTTCTGCTATTGTCTACAGTATATACCTCTGCATTCCGCTGTATCCAACCACAGAAAAACTTCATATTCAGTATTCAACTTTGATCATGGCAAGATGGATGTCTATAATTGAGAACACAATGTTTCTATACAATGACATTGGGCAGCATCATTGTACCTCCATAGTAGTGAGACTTGGATTTAGAAATGGATTTAGGCAAATAGAGAATTTCTATTGGATAGAAACAGTATTTCATACATGACAGTTCTATATTGTGACTGCCAGAACTTCCAGGCCAAAGCACAGCGTGGTGTCCAACAGCCAGACATGCCCCCACCAACATTGCCCACACATCGACTGAAACACTTTTACAATGGGTAACTTGATTACAGCATTTCAGTATTGCTTTCTGAAATCCGCCCTGATGGGTAAATCAAGTTCGCGGACAATAATAACCAAACTGCTGAGAATTCAATACATTCTCCCAATACTGGTGGCACATAAAAACCTGTGACACATCATGCAGTAACACAGAGGAAAGTGGAACTCAAAGCACACAAGTCATAATGGGATGTGACAGACAAATCAGAGGCACTCAGGAAATCGTCCCCACGTAAGGAATCAATAGCAACACCACACCTGAGCTGTACTGTTCCCCTGCCCTCTATCGCAGTACCTCATTCTTTTAGATGGCAGGAAGCTGGAGACAATTTCCCAAATATCCTTTTTTTTAAAACAAAAATCAGGATTGAGGCGAATAGGTGACTTCACATCTCAAAGGAAGAAAAAAAAATCCACCCAGGCATTGTTACTAACAAAGCATTCAGTAAAATGGTTTCTATTAGAACTGGCTATTGTGTGGGCTTATTAATTGGCAATTATGAGCATTTTTCTCAGTGTATTTCATGCTGAGTGGTTTTTGTAGTATAGGATTTGCTGTGAGTTTTGGACCACAGCCTGAGCTCATTTTCTTGAGGGGTGGTTGAGAAAATAGGCTTTACTCCTTATAGCAGTTGAATGTGAGATCAAAAGAAAAGTCTTTAATTGGTATCATGTTCTTTGTGATGTGATGAGTGAAATGTAATTCCTCTTTTCATGCATATCTAAGGACACAACACAGTGTAGGTCGAGGTCTTTCTTGTAAAATGGTTTATGGCATTTGTCTCGAATTCGTTCTCTGAGACGTAAATATTTAATGTAAGGAGTTGTGTTCTGTTCATCATATGGCGGTTGTGTTGATCTCATGGGCAAGAAGATCCTCCATTACATTCATGTGTGATGTTCTATGCAGAGGCTTGCTCAAAGACATGCTGTACAGTTCTTAAATATTTAAAATAATCTTATATACAATCAATATACTGTATATATATATATATATATATATATTACTATTTCAGACTTCTTTCAAAAACAATATTTTAAAAATCTTACTATTTGAATAGATAGATAGATAGATAGATAGATAGATAGATAGATAGATAGATAGATAGATAGATAGATAGATAGATAGATAGATAGATTTTGTTACGTGTTATGTGTTTTTGACATCGCCAACTACTGGCTTTGCATGAATAATAAAGTGTTTGTCATTTTCGTGGATTCCTGTGAATAGGAATAGCCCCTATCATAGCATTTGAAATGTTCCTATTTTTGTTTTAGGTGTTTCCAAAAACAGTTTAATGTGCATGCAAGGATAAAAAACACTTTATTTGTCTTATAATATGCATTTATTTTTAACTGTTTTGCTCAACGACTCCCAAATGTTTCGTTCGACGATTCATTTTCCCAAACACCTCCTTTGAGTGACACGAATCTGCGGCGATTGGTCAAATGACCCAGTCAGTTGTTATTGGTAAACCGTAGGCAGAGACTGTCGGCAACTGAACACCCATGACAAGGATTATATGTTGTCAAGTGTTGAAAATTGTATATAGTGTTTGAACAAACGTGTCAGAATAAGTGCACTTTCCACACGGTCCCTTACTCGCGTCTCCGTCAAGACCGAGCTTTCCTGGCGAAACTCAAATTGCGGCGGCTTTTGAGGGGCAGTGCTTATTATATAGAGCGAAGTCATATTTAGCTAGTCGTTTAGGAGGTAATTGCCATTTTTCATTGAATGTCTGGTGAATCTCAAAAACAAAACTACTGTAACTTTACCCCGCTTAGAAGCAGCGCGGAGTGTACACAACACACACAACACGATATAACTATATTGTGCATGCTACAGAAAACATAACAGCAAACATTATTAATATTACTTACAGATTGTGATTCGGAGGACGAACCTGATCCATATACACTGGATACTGAGCCCTCCTTCACAACCGGCTTGCGAATCCACATTTGAATTCATTTAGGTTTTTGAATTTTGAATGATTCGTCATTAAAATGATGAGATTACAAGGTTCGGGCGTTGCAAATATGAACTCTGACCACTGATTCTTCACATGCTCGTCCCTGGACAATGGAAACAAGTGGCTCAACTGCCTTTGCAATGTAGAACACAGCGTCTTCTCGACATGATGCGATTCAGCTGAAGTATTTGAATGTGTTCTAGACGTCACTTCAAGTCTGCACGCGCAGTTGTTGGGAGCGGCCAATGACCTCTCTACGTTATGATGTAACAGCTAATGACTCGTTTCAAAAACAATTCATTTCATAGACTCAGAGTCGACTCTCACATTTGAAAGACAATACCTTTATATACGGTGCACTTTCAGATATAAATCTTTGCAGGATGTTTTCATTCCCTTAGAGCTATATTCCACACTACATGAACAGTCATTTTCAAAAATCCATGATAGGTGCTCTTTAACGTTGTCGTCTGTGTATAAAAAGCAAAACATTTTCGTTTTGTAGTACATCGTTATCGTGTAAATCTACCCGTAAAACCTTTCAGGAGTTTGCGTTTTTTTTTTTTAAAAAGATATTTTTAATTGGGCATGACCATGACCGTCATCCCCGGGCTGTGTGCAAGATGTCCACTAAGGTCTTCTGTGGACTGGCCTACTCATTGGGCCCGGGGGGGAGGGGTTGCTCACGCTCTGTGAATTTAAGTGACAGCGCTGATATCTAGTTTAGCAATTTTCTCAAGGGGACGAGTGTGTGAGAGAAAGACTGTGATCTTGGTAATCAGCACATTTATTTGTGATTGAATCTGCCTGTTACCCTATGAGCTGGTCTCTTGCAAAAATCACTCTGTCACACACACACACACACACACACACACACTGCACTCTGTTAGTCTGGTTGAATGTTGATATGCACTGGAGACAATTTACCTTTTAACAGGTACGGGTCATGCCTCATTTAGATACTAATTTGTACGGTGGCCGAGAAAGCTCATCACGCTGCAACTGAAGAAAACACATGCAAGTAAAAAAAACACCCGCAAATTAAGAAACCATCTTCATCAGTTTCACAACACACGTGAGCTCCAAATACAGAAAGGTACTGCAAAAGCTCATAACACAAATACACAGACCACAATGGAAATGTTTCCAGAGGAACGAAATTAGTGACGAACCAACTGGGACGTGCTGGTGCTTACAGCTTAAAATTCTCAAATTGTAAATAAAATGTATGTATTTATTTATTTTGCAAAACACACAGAGATTACATTTTTATGACATACAGCTTGTATACAAAATGTATTGGTTCCCCTGGAAACATTTCCGTTGTGGACTGTGTTATTTGCAGCGCGTTTCTTTATTTGGTTGTGTTCTGTATTTGGAGCAAACGTGTTGTGAAACTGATGATGATGTTTTTTTTTTAATTTGCTGGTGGTTTTTTTTTTTTTTTTCTATTTGCATGCGGGTTTTTTTCTATTTGCACACTTTTTATTTTGTTTGTTTTTGTTTTTTTGCTCCAGTTGTAGCACTTTGAGCTCTCTCGGCCACTGTAGATTTGTATTGTACTGTGAGTTGTCCAATGCATGTGTGAACAAATGAACAGAAATCCTGCATCTCTTGCCATTTATTCACCGTCAAAATAAATATTTCTGCCTCAGAGTAAAACAAATGAAAAGGTAAACATGACTTATCTCTGACAATATCTACTTTATTTCTCGTAACTTTGTCTTTAATTCTCACTATTTGACTTTACATCTCATAATCACAACTTTAATTCTCACAGTTGTGATTTTACTTCTCGTTGTGGAGATTTTATGCCTTAAAAATGCACCTTTAGTTCTCACTATTGTGACTTTATATGTGACGAATGTCAAATTATCTTACAATTTCCTGTTGCATTTTTGACTGAGGCAAATTGGTTTTCCATAACCATACCACATTCTTTATTTTAGCAGTATTAACAGTCGGTCATAAGTCAGAATGTTTGAATGTCATTCATTTTGAATGTACGTCAAATAAAAGATGTTAGCCTGGAACAAATAAATGGCATGAAATGTAATAGCTTTCATTATTGCATTCGAGCTTTGGAATGTTCAGTTGAGCACAAACAGAGCAGCCAGTCTGCCGATGCTCCTATATAGCTCTGATCAGTGCAAACATGTTTTCATCTTGATTATTAAAGTGGTCCGTTTCTTGCTTTTACCATACCTTCACAGCCATTTAATTTCTTCCAACCTTGAACTAAATCAAACGCGGTCTTGTGTACACAGTGCTGGCGGAGTATGTTTCCTCTTTATGCAGATGGAGGCTTGTTGATGCGTATTTGTGAGTGACGCTTTCTGCTGCTACTTGTTAAATAACTTGTAGTTCTGTTAGCTCATCACCATGGCAACAATTTTGAACCTGAATGGAACTGGGTTGGGGAAAAAAGACTGAATTGTAGAATCTGCATTTTAATTTTAACATTTATCTTATTATGGTGAAAGGGCAGTTTGATAATTAAGGTGTTTAATTGCATGGCTACAGCTCTCTGTGGCTGCACTGGGGACGGTAAGGAAATCCATAGAGTGTACGGGCATATGGTACTTCATAATTTAAATGGTTATTTTTGTCTATGGTTGTCGGGTTGCTGGAGAAAATATGCAGAGATGTTGAAAAAAAGCCATGCTGCATAAATTCAACTTATTAGATGGTTAGTTCGGCACTGTTCTCATTTTTAGGATTGATTCAGTGCATTCACTGTTTACATGATGCAAATAACTTCTAGGTTGTTCTGGTCATGGAAATAAGTGATATTCATTTTGTTTGCAGCGGAAACAACATTTAACAAAGTTATTATGCTGCCGTGACATGATTCTAAAAAAAAAAAAAGGTTATTGGCTGAAGACACAATTTCACATATGAAGAGTTCAGATGCAAAAGCCTCTAAGTGCCATTTGAAATTTTCTTCTAGAATGATCATTTTTATCAAGCTTGTATATTTAAGTTCAGTGATTTCACTTAAATGGCAATGATAATTACCTATTAATTGTTATTTAAGTGAAATTACTGAACTTAAATATACAAGTTTGATAAAAATCATCATTACAGTAAAGAAGAAAATTTCAAATGGCATTTAGAGGCTTTTGCATCTGAACTCTTCATATGGTCATGCATAGATGAACCATGAATTAAATTAAATAAATATAATATTAAAATTAATATTAAAACACTAGTCACAATTTAAAAGATGGTAATATTTTAGTTGATTGTCTTTTATCACAGTATTAAAATTAAGTGAATGTATGTAATAATTCCAATAGGCTACTTTGATTTAAGGAGGTGAAAAATAAAAATGTTTTAATCATTTGATCAAAATATTTCAAACAAAACCTGAGAAAATTGTATAATTGGTCCACTTTCAGTGTTAGTATTTTGTAATGTGCTTTTAAGTAACATTCCTTTGATTGATTTGGGACAAAAACATCAATAGATTTTAGCAATGGATGTCATTAAATTAATGTTTTATGATGTTTTGAAATGAATAGGTGGTTTCTCTCAATATTACAGCAGAAAGAGGTTTAATGTTATTTTTAACTAAAAACGTACAACTTTTTATACGTTTTGTTTTGGCCATTAATTTACACAACAACAACATTTTGGTGGTCGGAAAAACGCAAACTTTTGAAAACGTCTCAGGTTACGTATGTAACCCTGGTTCCCTGAGAGGGAACGAGAGCTGCGTTGTCAAACGCGATGAGAACGCTTTGAGAGCACACTCTTCTTGGCGTTGAGCAACAACCCCCAACATCTTAAAATGAGACAGAACGACATCTCATCAGGCTGCAACATCAGGCTGCAAATGCCCTGGAGTCCAGAGGAGCCAGAGCTGCATCCACGCATATTGAAAACAAAGGTGTGGGGTGTGAACCGTGGCTGAATAGGAGAACCCGATATTGGTATGCTTCGCCCCCGAAAGCAAACCTCAGGAACCTCCTGTGATGAGGATGGAAAGACAAGTAAGCGTCCCTTAAGTTTATTGAGAGTAACCAGTCCCCGGACTGAATCTGTGACACAATCATATTTAAGCATATTGAACTTAAGATTCTGAATCCTGCTGTTTAATTGACACAGGTCCAGAGTAGGACGCAACACCTCATCCTCTTTCAGAAACAATGAAGTAATGGCTGTCTGCTGGGAGGAGGAATCCCTTCTACAGCTCCTTTTACAGAAGTGTCAATACTTCCTGCTCCATAACCAAAGCCTGCTCGGGTCCACCACTAGGAGGACGCCTAGAAATCTGGGCGGACAAGAACCGAACTGAATTCTGAAACCCTTTTCTATAGTGTGCAGGACCCACTGAGAAATTTGTGGCAGTAGTTTTCACGCTGCCAGAAATTCTACTAGGGGAACCAGTCTCTCAAGACTGGCCTCTGGATTTGCTTAAACAATCATTTCGGTGCCCTGAAGCGGCGAACCGACAGGAAGCAACCGAACTGACCGCTCTACGACCCTCCTCTGAGGATCGTATGGGGACGCTGACACCTCGGTGTCCTGAACGGCGAACCGGCAGGAAACAACCGAACTGGTAGCGCTGCGACCCTCCTCAAAATCGTCCCTGCCCCGGAGGAGCCCTCAGAAGCCTGATAGCCTCATTTCCTTGTCTAAGCTTTATTAGAGATGATGACAGTCCTCAGATCTGCCTATCTCTTCACTAGCTTAGTTCCTATGACCCTCCTCAGAGGACCGTTGGATTAAGCAGGCACCTCGGCGCCCTAAAACGGTGAACCGGCAGGGAAACCGAACTGACTGCTCTTTTTTAAGGCTTGTTTGGGGACACTGAGACCTTGGTGCCCTGAAACGGCGAACCAGCAGGGAAACCGAACCGTCAGTGCTGCGACCCTCCTCAGAGAGTCGTGCCCCAAAGGGCACTGAGGAGAAACGATTTCTCAAAACCGTCCCTACCCCAGAGGGGACCACCCTTAGAAGCCTGACCGCCTCAGCGTCAGGGCTTCTCCTTTGTCCAAGCTTTTTTAGAGATAAAACAGTCCTCAGATCTTGCATTTCTCTAACTGGCTATAGACTGTTCTGTTTGCACCTTGTGCTGCGAGGAGCTTAATAGGCCGAGACTGCTCTCGTCCAGCAGTCTCAGGAACATTGGTGAGGAAGAAACCTCTGGAACACCGCTGAATGGATTATTTCATCGTTTTCTTGAAAGCGGAGCGTCCAGAAGAACAGACATGTTTTTATTTTCCCATTATCTTTATATCGGAAAAAACATATATAATTCTGTGGCCACCAGCGGGAACAACCGAACTGGCAGCGCTGCGACCCTCCTCAGAGAGTCGCTCCTCACACACATTCCATACCCACCAGGGCTGCCTAATAAAAATTTATTCATTATTTATGATGGCTGGTGGGTAACGTCGGGGTTAAAAACGATGACACCGACTCGAGAGAGAGAAAGCTTGCAAGCGTCTCTTAACCCGAGGCACTGAAATACCCAAACATTGCTATAATATGGGGATTAAACACATAAAATGTAACCCCGACGAGAAGGCTGAGAAACAGAGTTTTCTAGTTTTTAAAATAAATTTAATCTAAAAACTCTTATTTATTTTAACTGGCAAAAGCATAAATAAAACCTCCTTTTAAAAGCTCCTCTTTATTCAGCAGATATGAGCTGACTTATTTATTCATTCATTTAAAAGTCAAACATCTGCCTTTCTCTTAACATTTTTATTTGTTTGTACTGTTTCTTTTTAAAACAAAACACTAACGATACCAATTCCTCGGAACTGGAAATTGCAGTCCAGATCTGGCATGTGAAAGCTGAGATAGAGCTGAGCTCGTCCCAACCCCCGCTGTCAGATCCGTTTGCGAACCCCGAAATGCGAGTCGTCTCCGTGCCTCGGCAACAGAGAGACCCGCGCGGGGAACGCGAACCGAACCGTCCTCCTCGGAGAACGCCCGGCGGGAGCGGAGCGTCCTCGCGGACAGCTTCTCCCAATGCCCACAATCAGCTCCCTCGAGAACTGACTGCTGGCATGCTCCACTCCCAAACAAATAGCTGATGTGTGTCCCCACCCGTGATGTAACGAGGGCAGGGAACCACACAGCGTCTATAATCTTGCTTGCCATAAATATAGGCTAGATAGTGATATATTTCTTTTCTTGCCTTTGACAAACAACAATAAATAGACAAGGACAGAGATCGCTTGCTGAAGGCTACAGAAGCTGTCGCGGTCTGATCTCAAGGGTGCTTTATAGTTTCCTGGTCGATGACGTCACCTCACGTCCTACTCTCTCATTGGACTGATTGTACAGACGCTTCATGACGCAATCACGCAGAGCGTTCACATCGCGTTTGACAACGCAGCTCGAAGTTCCATTGAAAGGGAACAGGTTTCAAAGCACAAGTTTTTACAAACGATATTATCAGCTCTGTGTGACTTACAAAAACGCACATTTGTGAAAGCGGTGACGTCACATACATTTACAAAGTGACATCGCCCTACTACTGGGCCAGAACTTTACCGTTAAAAATACGGTAGGAACGGTAGGTTTTAAGGGTACCCTAAAAAGGCGGATGTTGACGTATAGTCAAAAGACGTTCCAAGACGTCAGTTATATGACGTCTTGGAATGAGACTGCGCTGAAATAATCGTTCCACATTGAGTAGTTTCACTTGAACAGTTACTTATGAGTTTGTACCAGATGTTTTGTAAATGTTGGTGAAAAAATACTTTGAAAATTAGTTTCATATTTTGTACACAAAGCTCTTGAAAACATTTGAAATAGTAAAACTATTTCATTTCTAAAAGACAGGTCTGTAATCATCTATGAATTTCATGTCATTTTGGGAGAAAACACATCAGGCTGTTCCATTGTCGCACAATGTTTCAATGTGGCAACGCACCCAAAAGTACCTCCCAAAAAAATAAAAAAAAAATTAAATATGTTAATTTGAGTCTATTTTATACATAATAAAACAATGTAACATTTTTTTTCCATGATTGCAGAATAATGCGTGCAGTAGAGGGTTAAATTTAAATTTACAGTTATAAACCATATTTCATTTTCTGATGAAATGTTGATTTACCAACCTTTGGTTAAATTGATATCTTTTTTTTTTTTTTTTTTTTTTTTTTTTTTACCATTGTAATGCACTGACAACCACAATCATCACAGCAGAGATGAGAGTTACAGTTTTTTCCAGCTCAGGAGTTTACGGAAATTACAATCTATTTTATCTTTTGGCGACCTAGAAACAGTTATTCATGCTTTTATCTCAACAAGGCTGGACTATTGCAACGCTTTATATGCTGGTATTAACCAGTTTTCACTAATGCGCCTCAAACTGGTACAAAATGCCGCAGCACGTTTTTTTTTTTTTTGATGGGGAAGAAAAAACGTGAGCATATCACCCCTATTTTGTCATATTTGCATTGGTTACCTGTCAAGTATAGAGTTGAGTACAAGGTTTTGATTTTTGTGTTTAAAGCCTTGCATGGTCTTGCTCCACTTTATATCTCAGACCTTATTTGTCCATACTCTCCAACAAGAACTCTTAGATCTTCCTCTGACTATTAACTATCGCTCACTCACGTTTGAAATCTAAAGGTGACAGAGCTTTCTCCGTTTTTGGTCCCAGGCTGTGGAATTCGTTACCTCAATCTATTAGGTTAGCTCCTTCTTTACATGTATTCAAGTCAGCCCTGAAAACGCATCTTTTCTCTCAAGCCTACTCATAACTGCGGATCTGCATCCGTCGTGAGTCAAAATTTTACATGTAATTTGTACGATGTCTGTTTTTTTTTTTTTTAATTTTGTTTTTATCATGCTTCTGTGAAGCACCTTGGTCAGCAGAAATGCTGTTTTAAGGTGCTATATAAATAAAAGTGACCTTGACACATGAAAAAATGCAATAAACATTAATTTAACAACATTAAATGTAACATAAAACCCTAATGTACATAAATGATTACAAAAAAAGCAAGAAAACTATGAGGAACCATATAGTTATTTCAACAAAAATACATAAAATGAGAAGTGTCAGACAGGGAATTGTGGGAATATAAATTTACGCTTTTTCACTTTCAAAAACTGTAAATTTAACGGTATTTTACAGTGAAATTATATCACAGTTATTTACCGTACATAGTGCGGAAACTTTCTGTTTACCGATTAACAGCTTTGCACTGTAGCATTTTTACAGTCTTTTACCATTAAAATCACGATTATTTTTTACAGAGTACAGTTTACTGCTCTTTTTCCAGTTTACATATTTACGTATAACCCTTAAAGGGATAGTTCACCATAAAATGATGATGTTTTTATGAAAATGTAAAATAATGTCTCGACACTTTCAAAGAAAATAGCTTACTTCTGCATTGCAAAAAGAGGTGGATATTTTCCTCTCCAATCAAAATGAATGGATATTTAGGTATGGCTAAAGGTCCATCCATATGCATGCCTGCAATGATCATACATATCATACATACTGTACGTTTAGTCTTTTCTATTAATTCTAAATCACAGTATAGCTCTAAAGCAAATTTTTGTGATTACACTTGGGCATTTCCTGATGCAGCTCTCGGTGTGAACAGATGCTTGTCTCAATCTGGGAAAACAAGTCCTCAAGTCCACAAGTGTACTTCACTGCATCTCTCATGCTCATCAGATCAGTGAAGAAGACTTTGGCTGTCATCAGCATGTTGCTTCAACACCGAGGTGCAATGATTGCAGCTTTCTTCTCTGATTAGCAGTGACAAATTAGAGAAAGAAAACAGAGAGTGAGAAGGATCACCATACTGTGTTTTGTGTGTGAGAGAATAACTAAAATCAATTGGCTAAATACAAAATTAGTCGAACATGGGAAGACTCTGTTCTCGAGAATCGTCTGAAAATGCCTCTATGTTGTACATATTGTATGCATTATTTTAGCAGAATGACAGTTAGAATAAAACGTTTAATTGAAAGATGCACATGCATTTCATAATTTCATTTTATGCCATTCAGATTGGTTTTACAGTTTTTCTAAATCCCAAAACGTGTTTATTTGCAGGCTTTAATTGGATTTTGGACCCCATTGTATCCACCTTATTTTTAATTTAATCACACAGAAACAGTCTGTCATGCCGTTTAATATTGCAAACTGGTATTTGTTGTCATATGTGAGTTTATTATCAGAATCATAAAATAGTTTTACCGTTCACTGCATTGTTTTAGTTATTTACCTATAGTAATGAATCGGAAGTCTTGACACATTCAAAGTAAATAGCTTACACATGCATTGCAAAATTAGTGGATATTTTCCCCTCCATGAATTTGAATTTGAATCTACTCTTCTTTTTTTGTACCAATGAGAGATTTGTTTCATTAGCATAGAAAAAAAAAAAGCTTTATTAAAGCATGTGCGTGATTGCGATAATGTTGCGGTAAATGTCCCATGTGGTCAAGTGTACAAGCTAATCAGTGCTGTTTTCACTCCGGTGAAGTGTTGCTCACAGTTGTTCCTGAATCAGCCCCCTATGGCTGCGTATATGGATCACACCTTTGACCCGCCCCACTGAAAAATTTCCAAGCGCAGGAGCCCCACCAGCTGAGAGCTATTTTGTTCATGATCAGATATCTGCTGCAGTCTCTAACCCAGGGGTCAAGGCTGTGGGTGGGTGCTGGCGTGGGCTAAATCACCGATTTAATCAGTGATTGCTCACTCTCCTGTCCAGGCTTATCCCAGCAGGGCATGCGAGAGGACTGCATGCCCGCATAGACCTTTTATCCAGAGTGGCAGTATATGTGGGATCTCTGTTGCATCCTTGAGGTGAATTTCACCCTCCATTTCCCAGACCCCATGCAGTGCATGTTCCACCTTCTATAATTTGCATAGCTTATGGATGCTGGACGGAACGAACCTTCGTTGGAGATGGATTGGTCCTGACATATGTTGCTGGCACAGCAGTAATGTGTTTGAGATAGAGGTTAATGAATTACAGCTTATTGCCGCATTTATCCCAGACTAGAGCTGGAGGACCCACGTGGAGAGCGCTGCATAGACAGAATCGATAGTTTTTAACAAACGCTTTGCTTTGGAGTTATGCGGTCATGCCTGGTTTGGTTTATATACAGCTTGGGGCCGATTGTTTCAAACGAAAGGAACACAATCATTGAACAACATGGCCAGCAAACATCAGTGAGGAGTTTGCTGGGATTCTGCCATTTGTTTAATGGTGCAGTGTGTCGTTGTTACTCCACTAGCACCAAAAATGAATAGTATCGATGCTTTTCTGCATGTTTGTCTTACAGAATCATACAAATTACCAAAAAAAAAAAAGTATTAGTAAACTGTCAGCTTAATATCTGCTAACACTTTATTTTGTTGGTCCCCCAACAGACATTCAACTGACTATAAGTAACTTGGCGACTACTAGTAAACTTATTCTGCTAACCCAAAGCCTAACACCTAACCATAACCTAACAGTCTACTGACAGTCTATTATAATATACTAATACTTTAATGAGAGTTAGTTGACATGTAGTTGAAAAGTTACTTATAATTAGTAGAACGTCTAAAGTGACTATCGAAATAAAGAGTAACCACAAATTATATATTATGAAAACACACTAACTTTTATACGTTTATCATTGCTGCAATTATTTTATTAAAAAAAGTAAAACTAATATGAAAACATAATCATAATTTTAAATTACCGTTTACATTTTCTATATATTTGAATGCCATCCTGTGATGGCAAAGCTGAATTTTGAGTATCACATTCAGTGTCACGTGATCCTTCAGAAAACATTCTAATATGCTGATTTGCTGCTCAAGTAACATTTCTCGTTATTATCAATATTAAAAACAGTTTGGCTGCTTGATATTTTTGTGGAAGCCATGATTCTTTGATGAACTGAAAGTTCAACAGCATTTATTTCTAATATATAATTTGTAATATGTTAATTTTAACAATGTAAACATTTAACTAAAATTATATTTGTATTAGTGCTGCCATACCGATTAATCCATCGTAGCATAAAAGTTTGTTTATACAATAGGCTATATATATATATATATATATATATATACACATTCTCATTCAGGAAACATGTTTGCAAACAGTAATTATTTCTCTAGTTCTGCCTCAGAAATGTGTACACATACAGCAGCTGTTATACATATGTGTGTGTGTGTGTGCGTGTGTGTGTGTGTGTGTGTGTGTGTGTGTGTGTGTATGGATATATGGATATTTACGTATACATACAGCAGTAATTATTTGTCAAAATTAGTTTGACAGCACTTATATTTGTTCCCAAATTGTTAAAATTGCTACATCTGATATTTTGTAAGGTATTTGTAAGTGTTTAAACAAAATCACTTGCGTTTATCATTGCTTAAGCTTCTCAAACACTGATAATTGCAATGGGTACATCATGCTCTCAGTGTGCAGTAGATTATTTCTCATCCTGATTTTTCCAGCTCTATTTGAATTAACATATTTCAATACATTAACAATTAGCACAAATAACAATTGGCCAGGATAGTGATGCTTCAATATGGTTTTTAAAACATATTGGGATGCTTTTCCTAGAACAATTTTGATTGCAGTTCCTGGCATATGCTTGTGGTCTGAATAGTTCCCTTCATTATTATTTGCCCATTAGAGCTTATGGCTTCTATATTTCCAGGGTACTACTAGGGAATCATTGCTAATTGTACTCTATAGCTCTGTTTTACAGATGTTGACAGGCATTGTAGGCTTGATTAAGCTGCATCCCAAGATGCCTCATATTGGCAAAATCGAAGGCAGCGTGAACGACTGGATGAACATTTCTGAAAACTGTCTCCTCTGATAAATACTAAGGCTAACTTGGAAATGATGTCCAAAATCCTGAACCCCCTCTTTTAAGGCCATGCAATCTTTGGCCCAATATTCAATAATCACCCAAATAACTGTGTGACTGACTTGCATTACAGAAGAAAAGAGTAATGATGCTTAATGCTCTACAACCTGATGCTCTGCAAAACTTTGTAACTATAATTCTGTGCCATTAGAGTAATGTAGTTACTTTCTGTGAGTGAATGGAGAGTGTCAACTGAGGCAAAGTCAGTCTTCGGATGTTGTCTATCTGCTCCAAAGAGGACAAAAAGCCTTCCATTGAATTATTGAACAACTCAGGTCTTGCATTTGCTGTCAGTATTTGCAGTGGCCAAGTTGAAAGTTATTTTAGTTTTAAAATTCAGCAGGGACAAGGAGCATTGACATTCTATCATGTCATCTCATCATCATTCTATCCATGTAGAGTCACTGGAAAATAACTGCTCAATTTCGCATAACAAAGACAAAGTAGGACACATTCCTGGATCAGAATCCTTTGCTGTTCCCGGAGAACGAGTTCTTTAACCAATCACTGACTTCAGAGTTGGTTTGGAGTTATTGTTGTTTTCTGAAATCGTTTTCTTAAATGCTTTCTGGGCCAATGACCAGTTTAATGAGAATGTTTTATGAGAAGTTACCGATAAATTACGATATGATGCGGTGTTTGAACAAAGAATGAAGATTACCGGTAGCACATGCGAGTTCCGACACACTGACGTAAGAAGTTTGCTTTGGGCCAATCATAAAGACCCCAATATACACACGGCAAAGTACTTTTTTGTTCTTCATTTAGGGGGAAAACGAAGTTTGAAATATGTGAGCAGTGATACTGTTAGCGAACATCCAACGTCGCCCAAACAGCTGAGAGTGGCGTTTAGATGAATTTGTAAATATGTGCTGTGCGCTTTCCTCTTGAATGACATTTACACCGAGAATGATGTGTTAAAGGGGCTATTGTCAATCTCTCTTCTGCAAAGGCTATCTGGGAATTTAAAGGAGTAGTTCACTTTAAAAAAAAAAAAACTTTGCTGATAATCAACTCACCCCCATGTCATCCAAGATATCCATTCTTTCTTCAGTCGAAAAGAAATTAAGGTTTTTGATGAAAACATTCCAGCATGGGAACCAAACGGTTCAAGGACCAAAAGACAGTTTCAGTGCAAACTGCAAACTGTTCAAAGGGCTTTAAATGATTCCTTAGGGTCTTACAAACAATAAGGGTTGTATAAAGCGAAACGATCGCTCATGTTTAAGTTTTATAGGCTCAAATGGTCCCCTTGCTCTGTTCTGTGATGCACGTTCGTGACTCTCCTGTTCGATCTCGTTTATCAAAATTAACGAATCTTTTTTCGTGTCATTTGGTTCATTCAACAAACGGAATAACGAAATGACTCGGAAAAAGATTTGTTCATTTTGATTAAACGAGTTCGAACAGGAGAGTCGCAAACGTGCGTCACTTTAAGTGAAATTGGTGAAATTTCCCTTTTAAACATTTCAGAGGCACGTTTACCATTATTGCTGGTGAGCAAAGACGCGCATTTAAAAAGATGGCGTTAATCAAAAGTGATTTCCCAGGATGGTTTTCATCACGCCTTAATCGTGTATTCACAAAATTCAAGTATTTCTATGAGTTTCCGAGTTATCAAGTATGTCATCGTGTTTAATAGGTCTAAAGAAAAGCTTGCACACAAAGAGCTCTCCCTCCCCCCTTTTGCTTAATGCACAAGATCTTAATGTTTAGTTGCTTTTTATGCCTAGATGAATTGCACTGCTGAGATAACTTGTTGGGGTTTTTTTTCTCATTCATTTTTACAAATAATGAATTATGAATCATGGTGCATGCAGAGATGAAAGCGATGTGAGGGCATGTTTCCGCCCCGGCAGACTAGCGGTATTGGCAGTGCATTCTGCTTTGTGTGCCCCTATTTATGATGATGCATTAACAGTAATTGATCCAGCCATGTGAAATGGTCTGTATCAGAATAGTATCTTATCTTTGGAGAAGGGCTATGAGACAATAATGTGTAAAAAAAGGAAACTTCCAGACTCTGGCAGTCAGATCATGTGACCAGAGGAAATCTCTACTGTGCTGTGGGTTGGATTGCATCAGCAAACTATTGCATTGGTTTATGCTCTGAGATTGGAGTGAAAAATCCTGTCCTCACTGTGTGGTGTTACACTAATGGACACGCGGAGGAAGGCCAAACCGAGTGCTCTCTTTGTTTGCACGTGTCGGTGGGTGGAATTCCTTTTCTTTTCATTATTTATCATTTTCCAAAAGTCTGTGGAAATAGATTTTCTTCTTGCATTTGACCTCACCAAAAACAGTTATATAAAGCATTTCTCTGTCCTTTTAAACGTTGTAACGCCTACACTGTAATAACATATTTAAAATTGATAACTTTTTATCCTTTGTCAAATGAACTTAGATAATTAATGTGGTTTAGAAAACACAATATTTTGAGTTTCTATTTATTAAAATAATCTTCTTTGTTGCATTAACTCAATTTGAAATTTAAGGCAACCAGGTAACTCACTTTTTTAAGTTAAACCAACAATATGTTTTTTTTTTGTTTTTTTGTTTTTTTACAGTGATAATATTAATCTTATTCATACTACACAATGATTTCAATTTACTTCTTGTCTGGTCAAAAATGTGTAATTAGACTAGTTTAACAGTACTTCATTTTTGTCTCATGACTCGTATAACATTTGATTCACTATTTTTGCTAGAAATGTTTGATTCTTTTGCAAGAAATATTTCAGTGTTTCAGTGAATAAATTCAGAACTCTTCATTGTTTGTTTTGTTTTCGCCATCTCAAAAAATTCCATAAAACCCTCCTTGTAGCATTGAATGTATATGTACAGTATAAACATATACATGTACTGTATATAGTTATATAAATATATATATATATATATATATATATATGTAAATATTGTAAATTGGCATGGAATACAATATACTTCTCAAAATTGATATTTTTTTAATCTCATTTCATGGAAATCTCATCTCTTCAATGGCATCTCTTCACAGTATATTATATGGAATATACAGATCCCTTTTTTTATTAATTCTTTCAATGGACAGTTTGTACATGTGAATTAATCAAATTTTCATGTGATTCACTGTATTTTTTTCCTAACATATACCATTTATTTATGTACTGTTTTTTAACCCATGTTCTCTGTAATCATATAGCAAAACTTACCTGCGGCCCATAATAGGCCTTGACACATCTTGAGAATCACTGTATTAAAACACACAACCTAGCAATTTCATCACATTATTCAGACTGCACCAAAGTAATACATTTAGATAGTTGTGTTTGTTTGTGGCTAGGTTTTAACCTAGTCATTCATAATGGATGACTTGTAAATCATTTAGTATTGTATCGAGGTACGGCTGAAGCAGAGATGAGGCAGGATCCAAATGCAGCACACACTTTATTTAACAGACCACAAACTATACTGGATACATGACTCGGGACTCAGGACCAGGATAAAAGAACAGGAAACACCAACACGTTACAGCAAACTGTAAGTCATACAAGAACTCGCAAAGACAAGGCTGAAACACAGGGCTTAAATAAGATAACAAGGGGATGTGGTTAATCCTACGCTATCTCACGACCAATTCGTACGAATTCGTACGAGTGATTCAAAAGTGGCTAATTCGTACTAATTCATACGACCTCACTCGTACGAATTCATACGATTTGTCTAAACCCACGTGACGGTTACAGTATGTTTAGGGGCGGGGTCAGGGGTAGGTCATTCGTACGAATTCATACGAATTGGCTAATTCGTAAAATATGTACGATTTAGCAAAATCATACTAATGCGTACGAGTGAGGACTACGAATTGTTACGAATTAGCCACCTCGTAAAATTCGTACGAATTCCCGTGAGATCGGGTTGGGTTAATCCGAAACACCTGTGATAACTAATAGACAAGACAGCGAACCATAGAACCTGACAGGGCACAAAACCCACATGGTGACAAGTATATGCTAGAAACTATTCTTGTCTTCACTGAGATGCATCAGAACTCCTTAATAAAGCTAAACTAATATCACAGTGCAGGAGAATTAATGACCACATTTTAAAATATGAGTATTTCCCTTAAGGCAGTTCTGAATATGAAAACAATCATGATTATAGAGTCTGTCATCTTAGGTTTTGCTCATCATTGTCTAATATCCCACAATTGCGTTTGCCTATGAAAACCATATCTAGACCTTACAGACTAAAGTGACTTTTTATATTCGATTTTTATGATATGATTTTATGTACATATTCATTACTCAGAAATGTAACCGATATATCTTGACCTAGATTTAGATGTGATAAATTCCTTTCTAAAAATGAATTTGCATCTGTGAATGAATGTCTTGATATACATGTTCTGTGTTGAGAACTGCATTGGATGTTGTCTCTTGTTTCTGTGCAAAGAGATGCAAACAGCATGTCAGTCTGCTTCATATAATTGTGCATGCCATATTGCCAACAGTCCAAGCTGATGCATGCACACTAACTTGTCCACACTTGATTAGAGCAGATGCCATATGTTGCCCATTATAACATCAAACAAAGGTTCCCACTGGTTATGGCAGACCGTATATGTGAACATGACCTCTGATAACCAAAGCAAATTGATGGGTTATAGATTTTAACTGTTATAATTGTTTTTATCAAATGCACTCTCCTCTTATTTTACAGTAAGATTTTAAATCACAGATTTATTTTTTATTGTATGTAACATTATTGTGCATTGTTGTACATTTCCTATATTTCTTTTTTGCGTATACTTTATATTTATGTTTGGTTATGATAGTCCCCTTACAAAAAGTAAGTATTTAAGTAAAGTTTAATTATATTGTGCATGTAAGTAGTAGGCCTAAGCAGACCAATATCTAGTAGTGTACTTGTTTATTATTTCAGTATTGAGATTAAATTGGCCTACTTTTTAGTGTATAAAATTATACTTTAAGTGTAAAAGTAAACTTTGAGTACACGGCTAGATTACAATACATTTATTTTTTCATTTGTACTGCAACTATCATATAAAAGGTATAGTTTACCAAATAAATACTTACTCAAAAAAATGATATGTTGGCTTAAATTATTATTTTTTTTTTCGTTAACAGGTTCCACATAACTGTATTACGTTAAACAACCATAATTTGTTCATGTAACTTCAACACAAAGGAATTAAGTAATTTTAAATTACCCAATTTAAGTAGTCTCAACATGAATTTTTAAAGGCTTCCTGACATGATTCAAAGACATTTTATTATATTCATTTAATTCAGTGACATTTAATTAAATTGATAGACTTTAGCTAGCTATTTGCTAGCAGTAGCACATATTAGCCTCTTGAATACTAAGATTTACTCCTTCATCCAAAGCAAAAGAAAATAATGAAATCAGTCGACAGGCAAACAAAATGCTCCATACTTTTCTCCACAATGGAAACCCACTGTAATTTAAATGGTTTAATAATTCCAATGTAATTTAACATTAAACACTATACACACAAAAAAACATAAAATAAAATAACACTTAATTGTTCTCTCTTAATTCAACCATATGCAAAGCATGCTGGGAACTAAAAGCACCGCCCAGTTTCAGTTAGTGCAACACAAATCAATCATGTAATCCAACACAAACGGATTAAGCAAACTTAAGTTGTTTGTAGATTTAAGCAGATTGAACACAATAAAAATAAGTTCGCGCAAAATGGCAGTTGTCTCGCACTATACTGCCACCATCTGGATGTACACTTTTTTTTTAACTTAACATAAATGGTTTGTGTTTTGACAACACATTAGGATTTTGTCCTGATAAGTTGAGACACAATTACATAGACCTTAATAGAAAAACAAAAACAAAACAACAAAAAAAAAACACATTTAAAGTAAAAAAACACAATTATTATAAGTAAACTATATTTAAATATATTATGTAAAGTGCACAACCTTCCTAGTTCATTTTTTTTTTTTTTTTGAGTAGTACATTTTTTTGTTTATGAAAGTAAACTAATGCAGGTATTAATTTTCTACTTGAAACATGCCTTTAACTTTAACTCTCTCCCTACCAGAATTTTTTTTAACATTTTGACAACATTTGCATGGCCCCCATAATATTTTGTTGTATGAATATCTGAACATGTACTTAGACTCTCTCAAGTCAAGTACTTAAGTGCATTTTCAATTATACATGTAAAGTGCATACGGAAGGTTGACTACACAAAAATTAGACTGAAAGTATACTGTTTTTAATTTTTGTTTTAAAGAAGTATACTAATAGCACACTTGAATGAAATTTTTGTAAGTGTCACTACAACTATCAAATATAACCGCTTTTACAAATCATCTGTTCTGTCAATGAAATGCAGGTGGGAACTGAATTACCGCAACATTCAAAGCTACATCTACAGGTCACTGAGTTCAGCATTCAGAAATAGTCCCAGAGCAGGATTCTCGTTTATCATAAAACTTTGAATAATACATTTTTAAATGTCTAATTTATTTATAAACCAATCAAGATGGGACTTGTAAAAAAAAAGTAAAGTAATTTGCATTCTTTATGTGGTATAACGTACTTATCAAAGCTCAGTATAAAATGTATTTTGTGTGCTCACAAATGATGATTTAAGACCATGAGCTTTATAACACAGAGCAGAAATTGAATCACATTACCTCGGCACATCTTTATAATTCAGGCAACATTTCCTTCCAGCTCTTCGTTGACGGGACATTTGTACATTTCTAAAGTTGCACACGCTCACTGTCTGGATCTAAAAGTGTTTACATTTTAGAATCTTCATGTATATTAATACTGTATCCAGAAAAGTCTGTTAGAATACTATTAAGTTAGTCTTAGTATTGCAGAAGCTCTAAAATTTAACTGGTGAAAAAAATAGTCCTAATAGGAACACAATTGCCTGGAATTGGCTTCAACCTGTGAATCATTAAAATAAGTGCCACAATTTTTGGATACAACCTTCATGAATCTGCATGACTGCTGTGAAAATTAAGACTAAGGAATTTTTAAAGCAAAACAAATACATTATTAGTAAAAAAAGGGTGTTTGGATGTCCTGATGTGAAGCGTTGGTTCTGTTTTCAGGAAGTTAAAGCTATATTAAAGCACAGAGACAGTGTCTAAGAAAGGTCGTCTCTCACTCAAAACTCTCTGAACATGATGGAGAGTTGGGAGAGAAGTCGCGGCGAGCTCAACAATCACTTTGAAGGGGCTACAGAGTTCAGTAACTGAGAACAGAATAAAAGTGTCAGCTGAATGTAGAGCTCTACATAACACTGGCTTGTATGGGAGGGTGGCACAAAAGAAGCCATTACTCAAAAAGATCCATGTGAAAGCACGTCTGGAGCTCGGCAAAAAGTATAAACGTGACCCAGTCGGAATGTGGGAAGTGATTTTGTGGTCATGATGAGAGCAGTACGAAACATTTTTAAAAAGTCATGTGAGTCAAACATCATTCCTACAGTCAATAATGGTGATGATAAGATCATGCTGCATCTTGTTAAAATCAAAAGAAGAATGGATGGTGAAAACGAACTGCTTCAGTCTGCTGAAAAAAACTAGAGCCCTGGAGAAAGTCTTTCGGCATAATGAACAAAAGAACAAATTGTTATTGCCCTGGCTCAGATATGAAAGATCCTGCCTTTTCAGTCTAATTGAGGGTGTGTGATGTGAACACTGTTATGATCAGGAAAATATTTCACTCACATGAAAAATCTGTATCTGTATGGAGCCAGACAGAACAAAACAACACCAAAAAACAGAAATGCTTAGGAAATAGGCTTCTTAAAAAGTATATTTCATTTTGTATGTTCTATCTACAGTTGTGTTGAATTTACATATATTTTTTGCTCATCATAAATTGTGTTGAATTTACATAGATTTTGTTCTCATCCCAAGGGTCATCTAACTGACGCTTTTGACAATGCATCAACATCCGACGCACATGGCACCTTTTAGCGTCAATATGAGACGCACCTCCTAGTGGTCTAACCCTAACCAGAGAATGTCTAATTGAAG